>NC_051164.1:60046918-60059328 GCF_013339745.2 Dermacentor silvarum
TAACCCAAATGCTTCACTACAAAAAAATTCTAAGGCCACTCTGGCGCCACTGTCGATGGCAGTTGCACGTATGGTGCATGGTTCAGTCAGCAATGTGAATGATGTGTTGTAGTGCAAGGATTGGCCTAAGCTTGGTCCTTCTTGCTACAACCCGCATTGTCACTTGACGCGCTGATCATTTTGAACAAAATATTGGAAACATCTCACGTCATGTGGGAATCAGTGTTAAGCGAAGCTTTCTTTGATGTTTGCGCTAAGTTAAGCAAAACAAACGTGAATGGTGTTCATATTTCTACAAATTAAATCAACTCTGATGCATAGTTTACACAAATGCAAAACCAATGACCCCAATGCATTGCAATGTTCATACAAGTGTAACACAATCACGCAAATGTCCTGACGCATGTGCGGCGTCTGTTTCAATGAGACACAAATTACCACTGAACTTATTAGATGCAATGCACGTGTTTGTTTGTAGTTTGCACTGCGCAAAACAATCACCACTCACTGCACAGTTTCTTCACGTGGCACATCGCCAGAAATGTCAACGTTCGCAAAGACGTGAGTTCAACTATACCACGATTTCATACGGTTGCACGGGCGTTTGTCTCACGACTTAGCGACACTTCGAATGAACGCGTGCTTGGTATATTCTTGGGTCTCTTCTTGTTCGTGTTGTTGTTCACTTGGCATAACAGTGAGAAGCGACGCGTGCGTCGAAAAATACAAGGCCTAACGCGAAACGTTGAAGGCGTTCATCTCACTTGCGGACATGTGTTGAACCACACTATCAATTGTCGTCGTGGACCGTCATGACTGGATAGGGTGAAAAAGGACGAGGAGGGCACCCAAATGTTTTTTTATGTGGAGGTCGGTAACCAGTAGCTCTTCAGTTTTTGTAAGTTGACCCTAATGTGTCCGGTGAAGACCGAGGGCGTTGCCTTGTCGGGGCTGTTTTTGTAGCAAGAGACAACTTTTCCGGTCCCCGGTGCGTACTGAACGAAACAAAAGGGAGGAAGTCGAACTCGCATTTCCGCAGCCGAACGACTGATGGAGGGCAGGGAACTCAACGACCCGTTTATTTATTGGATCCTTTAAAAGATGGCCAGTGGAATATGATTTCATTTTAAAGCTCCAAATGTGCTATCCATTTGAAGATGGCACGTTATACAAAAAAAAACTCTAAAATTATTATATTCCAATTTGTAGAACTACCACATTATCATGCCTTATTTTCTCTTCTACGATTTATTTTCGCTCCTTATTTATTTGATTGGCTTCTTGGACAGTCTTAGCAACGCTATATGAGTCAAGAAAGCAAGCAAGCATCGCTGCAAGCATTGAAAAACAAAAAGAAATAATTTATAATTACTATTGATCTCGCAATTATGATCAATAAATTAAGAGGAAGCAAGGACTTCACGTTATGTTTCCATTGCGAACCATGGCCAAACCCTCCCTCGTTGGTACGGGCCATAAGTTGAAAGAAGAAGGTATAGTTTATCCCCCTTAATGGGTACGTGTCAGAAAAGAGAAACATCATCATTATCATCATACAGTCATCTGATTCGTGGCCTAGTCCCCTCAGTGACTTCACCACCGCCGAAGTGATACGGCAGTTCTTCGCACACGCCCTGCAAGGACAAAGCTCCGTCGTGGCGACAGGGAGCAACGTAGGCAAGGCAGCGGCCAGCTCCCATTTCCTCACGGCATCGGGTGAAAGCGCTACCGGTAAGAGAAGACCACGGTCCTTGGAACACTGGTCACTTCCACAAGGAGGCCATTGTTCTCGGAGATGCAAGGGCACAAGGCCAGGTCTAAGGTGAAGCGATGTCGATGGTGTCGTCGCACTATAGTTGTCCTTCTTCACATCCCACTGACGCCGGCTCGGAACCATGGCTCCTGCCGAATCTACAGCATTCAAGCGCCCCTTCTGAGGTGTGATAACATTCGGTCTGGCAGAAATCCCAAACGGTGCAGGTTTCGTACCATTCCTCGGAATGACAGCTCAGGCTGTTCCCGGAGAAACGATGGCGCAGCGAGCTCCCGATCCTCCAAATGCTGGAAGCAGCTGGAACGACTGGGCCAAACGGTGACGTACGATAACGGGCGCCAGTGGCCTGCGTTGGCATTCTACCTATGTGCACCAAGGGCGGCTACCGTCATTTACCAGCGAGCCGTCCAGACAGCTGCAGCTTGGACTCACCACAACGATGGCGGTCTGGAGCCCATCCTTTAATGTGAGAGTGACGGCGACGTTGACGAGGTGCGCAGCTGTGAGGACGACGGCGTGTGAGTGCATGGGTCAAGAATCGTGCGTTTTGTGGCTTTCCATGCTGAAAAGCAAGTAGCAAACCGCTAAGCCACAGCACTCAGTCTGATCGCGCAAGGAACTGGCATTTACACTCGCAAGCGAAGGAAGCTCGTTTCAATCTCGCATCCAAGCAGCTGATCACTGTCGATGCGGGGGTTCCGACTTGCTTCCCCGTAAGGCAGGATTTTAAATGCCTCCCGAGATCCGCTATCCAGACGGGTTGACTGTTTCTTGAACACTATTTACTTAATTGACTTGGAAACAGGTTACCAGTCACTGTTTTTAGGCTTCAGATTGTGTAATCTTTAAAAAGACGGATCGTATCTCTTTTCTGCTGTATACCTATATAATAAAATGTCACAGGCGCTGCAACTAACCCCCACAGACATTGTCAAGATGTTCTGTCATGCTTTCACTAAGATCACAACACTTTGCATGCGCAGATACGACCTGGTTGTCTCTACAATGAAATAGAATTTATTCATTATTTCTAACTGTACAATGGATCTTTTTCCTCCGTGCGGAAACATTCTTTGTAAATCCCAAATCGGCAGCTTGGCATACCCTTGAATACTCCAGTTTTCCTTTTTTTTTTGCTGTACATGCATGCAACGTCATACCCACTTAATGATGTGCATTACCACAGGTAACACTGTCAGCAAGTTGTTCACCTGAAAGTCCATGACGCATGCCCGTAATATATGATTAGCCAATAATCGGGTTATGGTTACCGGTTTCATTTTGTTGCCCTGTAATGATGACGCATACCCACTGTACGTATGGGATTGGCCGTAAGTCAGATGGAAGGAGAGAAAGAAATTCAGTTGTAAAAAAAACCTTACTGTTTAATTCATTGTTGACTTTTTCTTGACTTGACTGTTTAACTGTTCGTTTCATTTGGTTTGTTTTACTATTCTGATCAGTAACTTTAAGAATAAGTCATATCCGTCTGACAGCCTTTTCACTAGATGTATTCTGTGGTCAGGGCGAGGTCGGTTAGACCGTCTCCATTTTAATGAAGGCTTCTGAAACGGGGCAGGGCAGTCCGAGGACAAATAAACAAAGCTGTAATGATGAGGATGACAAGGATGATGATGCCTTATTTAATCGGGTTTGCCTGGTTACCGCCGAACCGTACCAGAGCTGGTTTCGTTCTCTTCCTGCATGTCTCGTCTGCTTCTCGTTCTTGTGGCAGTGGGGCTGCCACATAACTCCTCGGTCAAGCGCGAACTTGCAGGGCGCGCGAGGGAAAGGAAACATGCAGGAGTTAGAGATAAAGAAATTAGGACAGAAAGTACGGAAAACTTAATGCAGCAAACTTGGTTCCTATATACCATGTTTCTCACATATGTACAGCTTCTAGGTCACATGCCGGCGTGTCGTATGCAGCCGTCGGCCCATCCTTCTCGGAATCCGGTGTACTGCACCCGGAAACGAGTATCTTTACGGCTGAGGTCCATGCAGTATTGTCGGCCGTGAACCTTTATAAGGAAATCAAAACTTCAAAAAGCAATTATATTTACAGACTCCCTAAGCGTCGTGAAAGCCCTGATGTCACTCTGCAAACACAAAAATCATGTACTATAACTGAACTCTATTCCATCCTATGCAGAGCGTATATATCAAACCGGCATGTAATTATATGCTGGGTGCCGGGTCATGGAGGCATTGAGGGTAATGTTCGAGCAGATAAAATGGCCACATCTGTTACATCTCGGGCTATTAACCCTACATCTGCTGTTCCTGCAACAGATTTGAAGCCTTTCCTGCGAAAGAAACTGCGAAGCCACTGGCAACGCTTGTGGGACGCCGAAATAAATAATAAGCTTCACTTCATTAAACCACAGTTAGGTTTCTGGCCTCCCATAACGAAAACACGACGAACTGATGTCCTATTCTGTCGTCTCAGAATAGGACATACATATGGCACCCACAATTGTTTGCTTACTGGTGAAGAACCACCAACCTGTGGTAGATGTTGTGAGAGGCTGACCGTCCTCCATGTCCTCGTCGAGTGCCGGGAAGCCGAAACAGAAATAAATATTTTCCTCAAGCGTACCAATATCATCTTCCACTTCACCCCATTATGTCTCTTGGTGAAGAACCGCTTTTTAATGCCAAAGCAGTCGTCAAATTTTTGAACGATGTGGTCCTGCATGTTATTAGCCCAACTAGTTCGTAGCGCATCCTCTCTCCAGAGGATGCCGCTGTGATAGTTTTTTATAGCACATGCCTCCAGGCCCTTGTGGTTCAAGGGCTCTGTTTAGGCAGTAGTGCTTCTAGCCAATTATAATTAAAATGCAGTATACTGCATTTTAAATATTTTAAATATAGTATTCCTCTTTCTCAATGCATTCATTTCATAGTACACCTCATTATCCATTGCCATGATGTTAGTACATGTATATTTTACGCACTATACACCGATTATTTTTAGGCCCCTTTACAGCCACGCCTCATCTACTTCTCAGAATTCATCGCTCCACTGCAAACTCACAAACACTGGCATGGCGCTCTTTGGCCATACTTGGCCCTTGTGCCATTAAACACCATACATCATCATTTTTGAACAACGTTGTGCTGCATGTTATTAGCCCAATAAGTTCGTAGCGCATCCTCTTTCAAAGGCTCTGTTTAGGCACTTGTGCTTCTGACCAATTCTTGCATCTGTTATATCTTGTAAATCGTATCATCCTTCCTCAAAGCATTCTTCATTTTCATAGTACACCTCATTGGTCACTGCCATGATTTTAGTATATTTTACGCACTTTACAGCGATTATTTTAGGCCCCTTTACAGCTACGCCTCATGTACTTGTCAGAATTCATCGCTCCACTGCAAACTAACAAACACTGGCATGGCGCTCTTTGGCCATAACTGGCCCTTGCGCCATTAAACACTATACATCATCATCTCTCTCCAGAGGATGTCGCCGCGATAGTAATTTTGCATAGCACGTGCCTCCAGGCCCTTGCGTTTCAAAGGGTCTGTCAAGGCAACAGTGCTTTTTGAAAAGCTTTATCTGCGATATATTTTCGTTTATCTTCATTACCTTACAATGTCTTCTTTCGTGTTCATAGTGCACCTTCAATAGCCATTGCCATAATTACATATATATTTTACGCATTATACAGCGATTGTTTTTAGGCCCTTTTACAGCCACGATACGTCTACCTTTCGCACTTCATTGCTCCATTGTCAACTCATGAGCACTGGCCTGGCGCTCTTTGGCCATACCTGGCCCTTGCGCCATTAACCACGATACATCATCATCATCATCATGTACAGCGTACGCACCATGACTGTTAAGTTTCTGTACAGGCTATTTACAATCTCTAATGGGGCAATGAACTAAGAGAACTCAATGCCGGAAACAGAATGGGCATGACCTATACAATGTCACATTTCAGGAAGTCGTCCCTAACAGTGGTCATCAGGGCACCCTTGGCGATGCTGGAGATTCATCGACACGGTGCCAAAGGTTGCGACGGAAACGGCGTGTTGCGTTTTGTGGCAACAGGCAGAACGCAGGGGGAAGCGAGACAAGCGTCTCTTGCGCTCGCATCATCGTCGTAGTTGAGGCCGGAGTGGTAGTGAACTCATACGTTTATGTGGCAGTAGATGGCGGGCTCGCCTACCTATGGTGAATAGATTACGGCAGGCAGCACTGTCCGAGTTCTCGAATGCGCCTTTGGAGCTTTTCGTTAGTAAGTATGCCGCTGCGATGTGTGCAGGGTTGACGTGGTTCATTTGAAGTCGCAGTAGTAATCGTAGTACCAGGGAAGCTTCATTTTGCAGGCGCGTTGTTTCGTTAGGGTGAGTTGTCAGACGATGCTTAGGGCGTGGGTTGGATCGATGGCAGCGTTGACGTCGCTCTAGACGGCGGTTATGGGAGGACAGAGAAAGGAAGGTATGAAACGTAGGTGGTGAGTGGAAATCTTGGCTCTGCAAACTTGTAGCAGACTTTGATGGTCGTTCCTCAGGTGTTACTTCCGGAGAGTCCTGGATCGCACCTTACTTGCCTACCGGACGCTACAGCTGCACGTACTATGCAGGACTAGTGTGCCATGATTGGCAAAAGTGGTGCAACGCTCGACGCACCGTGATTATGAGGCACAGATAGAAGTGGGATCGAACGACACCGCAGGCGGTGACATGGTCGCGCTTTTATAAGCACCGAAGTTAACTGAGACCGGCAGGTAGTCACGAAGGAACCGGTGAAATCATGACGTCATGCTGGCTGCATGAAGCCATTTCGAGCTCTGGCTGTCCGGATACTTCGGGTGCTGCACGCTGTGTGTCACAACAGCAGGCGCTGTATGTACCGAGATTAGACTTGTCACTGGCTGGATAGGCCACGACTGGGCAGCGAAAGGGGACTGTCGGAAAGGCAACAGGATGACCTCGAGCAGAAGCCAAAGGAGGTAGAGGTGGCGGACCATGAGGAGTGATTGCAGTGTCGGGAAGACAACGTGGCTGGATATGACGGAGCCGTTGTAAGGGAGGAACGTACTAGTTTCGTGGTTGGGATGGCTGCTTTTGGTAGGGCTAATACGAATGTCCGCAGTGTGCCCTTAGCTTGTGGCCGGGAAGGTGGGACATCACCAAGTAGAGCAAGAGAACGCATAGCTACCGTAATGTTGTACTGGCCCTGCTGCAACCAAATGCCATGGAGATTGTGTTCGGCCTGCATCTTGTGTAGCCAAATCACCGGGCTTCCCTGCCAGAACTTGGGGAACGGCGCTGGCTCCAGACTGCAGTGCATCAATGTATTTTCAGGCATGCTACCGACGTAAAGGGTCAGAATGCACTTTTTCAACAACGCCGTGCCAATAGCAAGGAGAAAAATCCGCATGGTATTCATAGAGGGCGAGGTCGGTTCGACCTTTTCCACTTTTTAAGGGCTTCCGAGGTAAGGCATGTCGTCCGAGGAGAAATGACTGTGCCTGGTTATGGCCGCAACGTAGTTGTTGCGCCCGACATTATGTGACGTACCTACAACCGTACCGGAGCTGGCTTCCCTTACAAAAAATTTTAATGTGTTTTTATAGAAAGCCTTTTGACCTTGTTCGATAGAATTCTATTGTGTTTATTTTTACTGCTTATAGAATTTTCCTATAGAGTTCCAAAAGTTAATTGGCCACCGCATTCTTATAGGAACTCTGAAGACACAATTCTATAAAACATTCCTACGGAGTTCCTTTTAAGATTGTAAAGACAAATTTCTATAGAACATTTCTACGGAGTTTCTTTTAATATGTTAAAGACAAATTTCTATAGAATGTTTCTACGGAGTTTCTTTTAAGATCGTAAAGACAAATTTTTATAGAACATCTCTATGGAGTTTCTTTTAAGATCTTGAAGACAAATTTCTATAGAATGTTTCTACGGAGTATCTTTTAAGATCTTAAAGACAAATTTCTATAGAACATCTCTACGGAGTTCCTTTTAAGATTGTAAAGACAAATTTCTATAGAACATTTCTACAGAGTTCTTTTAAAGATCTTAAAGACAAATTTCTATAGAACATCTCTACGTAGTTCCTTTTAAGATTGTAAAGACAAATTTCTGTAGAAAATTTCTACTGAGTTCTTTTAAAGATCTTAAAGACAAATTTCTACACAACATCTCTACAGAGTTCCTTTTAAGATTGCAAAGACATTTCTATAGAACATTTCTACACAGTTCTTTCAAAGACGCAAAAGACTAATTTCTTTCGAATGTTTCTATGGAGTTGCTTTTGAGACCCTAAAACCAAATGTCTATAGAACCTATGTCGATGTGTGTAAGTACTTTACCGAAGTACTATAAAACTACTGTAAGCATTAGGGACTGCAGTAAATGCAGTGGCAAAAAAAATTGACGCTACAACCAGAAAGTTATCTGTTGTAAATGTTTATTGCACATCGGTGGACACATATTTACAGCGACTCTAGAACAGCCATACGCAACTTTACTAACGGATATGTGACACGGATAGCAACCAAGTTACTAGACAAGGTCAACAGTGAGAGGATCGAAATTCGCTGGTTTCCTGCACATCTGGAGGTGGTGGACGGAACTCGGAGAAACCTCAATGAGGTGGCAAATGAAGCAGCACGAGGACTTTCTAGCCGTGCTCTTCACGACCGAGCAGCTTACACTTCACATGGGGAACACAGGGATCGATTATAACATATAACGAAATCACGAAACATTATTATTTAAGAAGACGGGAATACCCATTGCCACACGGTAAGATTTGCAGAGCCCAAGCGGTCACATTAGGTTTGCTACAGACAAGGACATACCCAAGTCCAGATTTTATTAACAGGATCTATCCGGAGAGGGAAATTCCAACCAATTGTAATAAGTGCAATGGCATCATTACTCTTGACCACATGCTTTGGCAGTGCCCCGCGGTCTTCGCAGACTGTGACAAGGAACAAGAATGGTGGCGGCAAATGCTACGAAGTGAGTCACTCTCTGACCAATTACAGGCAGTCCAGAAGGCCCGCGATGTGGCTGAAGGGCTCGGCCTGACAGTACCAATGTGGGAGCGGCCCGCGTCAACCCAGGGTTGACCTTCGGGACTCAATAAAGTTCTCCATACCATACCATACAGACTACATACATGTTTCACACAAGTTATGTACACACTAGAGACTAGGGGCGCGATCTTGTACGCGTTCCAAAATGGAACGGAGGCGTTCCGTTCCATCGAGCCGCACACGATTGGTCAATTTGAACGTCGCGGTTGAAATTGGCCAATCGTGTGCGGCTCGATAGAACGGAACGCCTCCGTTCCATTTTGGAACGCGTACAAGATCGCGCCCCAGAACATGCTTCAGGCGAGAACTTGCAACACAACTGTAGCTGCCAACGTCGTCTTAGGTCAAGCTGGTGGTGCTATCGTACGAAACATGATGAAAAAAATATGTGGCTGACTAGAGCAGTTGACACCTGACAAAAGCAGGTTTGACTAGGACAAGAAAGCTTCACATTAAAACTGCAGAAGGACCTGCTGTTCCAGCAGTGCACATTAAATGGATGGATACTAAAGCCCGAAAATAGATTCATATGAATGTGCACAAAATATACGTGCACCGCATAACATTACGGTTATGCACTCTTTGTAAAAATGCGGTAAATAGTGGACTGCGTAGAAAAGGGCACAAAATTTAAAAACCTTGTATTTTGTTGTAAGAAAAAAACTGCCATCAGACACAATACTGAAAATTGAGGGCGAGAAATACAAACCAGACTGACACATGCAATGCCTAAAAAAAAACTTTAGCTCGGAAGCTCCCAATATATTTGAACAGTGAAATTGTCGAGATCGGTAACCAAGGGACTGAATTTGATGAAGTTTGTTGTACAAGACTTTAAAAAATGTTAAAATTGTAGTCATTACACTTAAGCCACCACTTTTTATTAAAAATTGTTGACAATCGCAAAAAAAGAAAGCTATTCAGTTTACCACTGTAACTTACAAAAAAAAACTACAATTCTGTAAATCAGAGTTAAAGCTCGACAAGGGTAGTGATGGGGGCTTGTTGGTAAATCATGAGAAAACATTTTGATGCAGCGCAAGACATAACATGGACACAAGAAGGCACAAGTAAAAAGACACAGCACTACTAGCAACAACAAACTTTATTCTCAAAACCAGACCGCTTAAATGCTACATGCGCCATAGCTTACATACATCATGTGGGAGCGCTGAGAAACATGTGTGAATGAATTCACCCTATCAAACCATATTTAATGACCCGTGACAACCTGCCACAACAACTTGTCACCGCTTTCGCAGGAAATTTAACTCCTTAGGAGACAGCACTTTCGAATGCTTGCTAATGCACAATTCACCAAGTGCGTCGATAAGCTCTGCCTCAACAATCAGCAGGGTGATCTCTTCTTTATATCCACCAACAATAATGGTCTTCTCAAATAAGGCACGGCAACCATGTGCCTGGGTATGGAGGGCGAGAAACCCATTGGACGGCAGTTTTTTGTTTTGTGTTTGTTCTCTCTCAACAGCTCATGTACGCACCTACTGGTTTGACCGACGTATTGTTTCCGACAAGAGAAAGGAATGCGATACACTACAAATGCTTGCAATCTATTAACTTTTCGTAGATTGCAAGGCATTACAAACTTTTCATAGAAATGTTCTAGGACAGAAAAGGTTGAGTGCACAAAAGGGCATAATAAGAAGTTCGTAGAGTGCAAGGCATTTGTAGCGTATCGCATTCCTTTCTCTTGTCGGAAACGATACGTCGGTCAAACCAGTAGGTGCGTACATGAGCTATTGAGAGAGAACAAACACAAAACAAAAAAGCTGCCGCCCAATGGGTCTCTCCCCTCCATACCCAGGCACATGGTTGCCTTGTTTTATCTGACAAGACCATTATTGTTGGTCGATATAAAGAAGAGATAACTCGGCTGATTGCTGAGGCAGAGCTTATCGACGCACTTGGTGAACTGTGCATTAGCAAGCCTTCGAAAGCGCTGTCTCCTAAGGAGTTAGATTTCCTGCGTAAGCGGTGACAGGTTGTTGTGGCAGGTTGTCGCGGGTCATTAACTATGGTTTGATAGGGTGAATTCATTCACGCTTGTTTCTCGGCACTTACACGTGATGTATGTCTGCTATGGCGCATGTGGTATTTAAGCGGTCTGGTATTGAGAATAAACATAGTTGTTGCTAGTAGCGCTGTGTGTTGTCTTTTTACTTGTGCCTTCTTGTGTCCATGTTACATATCGCGCTGCATCAAAAGGTTTCCTCTTAAAGCTCGAGGCGATCTCAGATTTTCTTAGTAGAATACATGTAAAATTCATAAATACCTTTGAGACAACCAAAGAACTCATTTGAATTAAATTTGTAGCATTTGAGAAAGTTAAATTCTAGTGGCTGTAGCTAGAAGAATTTTGATTTATAGCTTGGAAGTAAAAGTTGTTGAAAACTGGCAGTTAAAAAAAAAGCACGAAGTTTATTAATCCGCAACTCTGCACCAAAACAAATATTGTAGTTCTACAGACTGCATGTCTAAAGGAAGAAATTTAATATATGAATTTACAGCTTATGTGAAATTTTTACAATGATTATGAGGGTTTTCCAAGTCCTACTTACAAATTAGTGATTGTACTTAAGAGCAGTGTTTGATAAGTAAATCTTGCCAACTTTAGTTATGATTTTAGGTGTAAGAGAATTCTGGCATTGTTTTTTTATTGAAGAGATAAATTTTGTAAATATTACAGCTTCGTTTCTCGAAATTTTGCAATTTTTGTGAATTTGTATAAAAAGCAACTGCCTAATAAAAAATAGTTCATTGTGCTACTGCACTGTGTTAATGGTTTTTCTTCTCTTTCTGAATAACATGTTTACTTTGATGTAAAAACACTGAACTATTTTATCCAATTCCTTCCTGGAGGCCTGTAAAGTATTCATGATAGATATGGACAAAACTAGTAAGTAAATAAATAAATAAATAAATAAATAAATAATGAGGTTTGCCTTAGCATTTCAGTTCTCACCACCAGCCTGACCTGTATGTAGCGTTGGCTGCTACTCACATGTGGCAAGTTCAATCTCGTAGCGTTGCCCGCTATTTCAGTTCCCTAGAAAGCAGTGATGACAGGCTGCTTTTCAGCCTCATTGGGTCTGCCTGATATTCTACTACTGTTAAGCCTGCAAAATGCAAATGAAATTATTTTTTAAAATATGTAACAAACAGTTAGCCACAATATATTAGCAGGCACAAGCATGCAATAAATATTGATATGTACATAGGTGTAGCACTATGCAAAGTTTCATTTCAGTATTTCGGGAAAAATTACAATGTACAAATTGTAACAAAAAATCGGCAGAACACTTCCCCTCCCTGCCCACTCTGCAGTGAAGAGGGGCAGTTCATAGACAACCACTTCTGAGAATACTTTCTCTTTCCCAAGATGTTGTGACACTAGCACTGAGACAATGCGCCTGGTGCTAACATTTCATTACTAGTGATTTAAAAGTATGTCCAAAAGTGATTATTGAACATGACCCCAAGACAGCAGCCCAGGCAAACATTGATCCCATCTTGCACTGACAACACATTCCCAGTAGTGATTTAAA
>NC_051164.1:60059428-60170084 GCF_013339745.2 Dermacentor silvarum
CCAATACAATATCTGTAACTTTGCTAAAAATTGTAAATTAAAATTTGTTTTTCATCATTCTGAGAGCTTTTTCACGCTAAATACGTCTAGGAAAAAAAAAACTTATGCCTGAATGAAAAAATTCTGGGCTGAAGGAATAAGGTGTACTTGCACGGCGTCTATAGCTGAAACTAAAACCACGACCTTATGCATTTTGTTTGAGTGACCTTGCCAAAACGCTGCGCCGGCTCCGGCAGAGAACCGATTGCGCGCTGTGCAAGAGTTCATCCACCTTCCTTTGTCGCTTTTCAAGCCAAAACACAGCGCGTTTCTGGAAACAACACTCTGCGCGTGAGCAAGCACGCGCCTTGATACGGTGACGGCACGCCGACGCCAGCGGCGACGGCGAAAAGAATGTTTGTACTGACCCTTTTCGCGAAGCAGTTCGCCCAAGAGAAACGAGATGGCGCCTTTGGAGGCGCACCGCACGTTGCCTCAGCGAAAGCACACCATATACGAAACCATTGCTTCTTTTGCCCTGCTTCGGTGCGATCAGCTGTCGGAAATGCAACTGGGTTTTCCTAACGTAATGTGCTTCATTCGCGCTGAAAAATATGGAGCGGTGGAGTGAAGACGTGTGCAGTAGTTGGCTGCACAAATTGTGATGACATATTAAGGAATGGAACGAATCTGAGTGTCAACTTCACGGACGTTTGCTACACAAGGACTGCCTGTGTTACCGGCTCTTTGCGACGCACGGCTTTTTCGAAGGTAAAAGAGAATTCACTCATCGGCCAGGGTTTAGCGCTAACCTCAAAGCAAGAAAATTCAACCCGGAACGTCTGCAAGAGTTAGTACCGCTCGTTATGTGGTGACACAGGGAGTATCGCCGCTTCTTGGCATATAGTAAGTTTCTCGCGCGTTACGCGCACACATCCACTCCAACCCACACGCGAACGTACGCGCACTCTATCGCCAGCGTATCACGAATAAGGGAACGGGTGCACACTTGAATCCATGCGCTGAAGCATGGGTGACGGCGACTACACCGGCCGCACCCTTATGTTCGAAGCCGAGCGTTTCGTACCAATCCACAACTCAGCGAGTGACTAGCGATAATACGTATTTGGTACAAGCTATTACAACGTATACTGAATAACTGCGTTACAAGCCTTGTGCACAGCAAGAACAAATCTATCACAGCTGAGCGCACCCGCGAGTGATAAGCAGAAAATAAACAATCAGGTAGTGGCCGCCCGGGGAAGTTTACTCAGTAAGAAACGTGACTGCCGCTGGTTAAAAGTATTTGCTAAAAAAATTTGCCGCGTATCAGCGTGCTTCGCTGCAAATGTCGTCGAAAGACGATAGTCCTTCTGCCGGCCGTACTACATGAGTGCTGGTCTGATCCGCGGCCACCCGTGATGCTGTTCTCGTACCATTTCCGTCCTGGCATGAAGGTTTGGTTTGAACAGATTTCATTTTACCGCATTATTTCATCAAGCGGCCATTTATGTTTTGCCCTGCCTCAGCAGCGCTTCCTTTATGTTGAATCGGCCGCATCTGGCTGGCATTGATAAATGAGGAGCGCTGCGTGAGACATGGACGCCATCTGGCAATACATCGGGAAACATGAGCTTTTGCAGAGGGTTTCCTTCCTCCATGGCAGAGGGCGCTCGTCGGCGCGCAGTCGGGGACGTCGTTCGTTGGCGCGCATATCATGGCATTTTCAGGGCAGCTTAAGAAACTAGGGTCCTTTAGAGTTACGTATCTATGTATTTCCTATTAAAGGAACACACCTCCTAATACTTACCTAGTGATGTTGCGCCTCAGATATGCGTAATATTTACTTTGTGATCGATAACGTTCACAAGTGTGAACAGCCGTACCAGTTTAAGTAGTGTGGGCGGTAAGCAAGTGGTCCAACTTTGGCCGAGTGGCTGAATCGGGTGACAGACAGACAGACAAACAGACAGACAGACAGACCAAATTTTCAGCGTTTAAGTTCCCCAAGAAAGACTATCGTCTTTAATAAACAACGAAGAGCTGAACACATTGATACTGATTCAATTCAGAAGCGGCAAGTTAGGATAGCTTGGAAAACATTTTTAACAGTGGAGCTTTTTAAGCCGACCGTCAGTCCGTGTGTCGCGAACAAAAAAAACCTTTAAGAACGATGAGGTCACCTGCGTTGCCTAGCAACCGCCTGCCACAGCTGCGCCTCGCTTCTCCCAGCTCCGGCTACGCTCTCCGCTGCCGCGCCAGCGATGACGTCCTGCGCGTTGCACTGCGCAGCTTGCAACACCGACACGGCCGACACCGGGTTCCGGCAGACCCGCTTCGTCAATGCGGTCGCTAGAGCAATCATTTACCCAGCTTCGCCCAGCCATGTCATTGCTTCGCGCCGCAATTCTTGCTTTGCTTAGTGATAACACTTTGTGAAGCTTGGCCATGACGTCACACTGATTATAAAGATCATGTTGCCGCGACGGCGAAACACACAATCCTCGTAGACTTCGCACTGAGTAAATGTAACATGGGATGGCCGAAGAAGTACAAGACTCCCGAAGAAGAAGCCGCTCAGCTGGAATCTCGTCGTGCCGCCAGCCGAGAACGAATGCGGCGATTGCGTGCTCATCCGGAGTATCATCTGGAGCCTAGCAAAACTTAGCCGAACGTAGCGAAACTTAGCCGAGCCTAGCGAAACTGGAAGAATCTAGGTGATCACCTGCTCCGCTGTTTCTCCAGCCTTGCACAACGTAGTGCAAGCTGCACTAATTTTTAGCCCTGCTTTTATACAAGCACCGTATACGCTGCTATCGCCGCTTGGACAAAGCGTAATGAGCCCCGAACGTGCTTACAAATTATTTGAAGCTGTAGTCAAAGCTTCGCGTGTCATCCGCCCCATCACCGTCTACGATATCCGCCGAGACAGAGGTTTCAGAGCCCACACTGGCGTCATGTACTACATTCCACTGTAAACACAGAGGAAACGGAGGCAGCTGAGGCAAGCAGTGAACGCGTCACCACTTGACCAAACATGGCAGCGTCCACGGGATCACCAGAAAAGGGTGAATAATTGATATCGAAATGAAGAGGGCATAAGAGTACTTTCTAACACCTCTAGCAGACTCTGTAGAAACGTGAAAATGGCCACCTACACAATTGCAGCCAGGACCGCACGCATAAACATGTAGACTGCTGCGATAAACTGTTTGATAGCATCTTTTTGAGGCAGCTGATGGATCTACGTTGGATAGCCTGGCCACCTACCGAAAGCCCAAGACGGGCTGTGAAAGTATGCCTATACTGAATTAAGCAGCTTTGGGAATAATAAAATTGACTGCGGTCCTGGCCTTGCGAAAGTGGATGCCCAGCGAAGCTGTGGAAAACCGCCAACACAACTGCTGATGGGGGTATTTTTTATCAATACGAAATCATTATATGGCCCATGAAGTCATCAAGTGGCGACCTAATCTGACAGCGTCGTGTGACGGCTCTTGTAGAAGCAGCGCGCGGCCTACTTCTCGCTTGTTTGCACTGTCTCCGGTATCTGCCCACGAAGACGAAAAGTGATCACGTCATCACTTCAAACTTCGCGTGATGACATCAAGTCGACCGTTACGTTACGTGATAACGGCGTCGTCACGTGACGATATCGCCTGATGACGCCATGTGATGACGTCAACACATCAAATGTGACGTCACGCGATGACGTCGTCGTCAAGTGACGATGTCACCTGATGACGTCATGCGATGCCTCTTGGAGAAGCAGCCCACGGTGCGCTTCCCGCTGCTTTGCACTGTCTTCGAGATCGCCACACATTTTTCTGTGAGTAAAGGTCGCGTACGCGAACTCTAAAAATTCTGACCAACTAGAGACTAACAGAATCGCTGTAAAATAAAAATGTGTGATCAATGGTGGAATTGAACCTTTGCCGTCGGTCCCTGTAGCCGGGTGCTCCAACAATTAGGTCAGGAGTGCACACATGCCTTCCATCGTTCTAAACATATCGCGCATACCTCCCATATTTTATTCCTAGTGACCGCTCGCGATTTGTGGCTCTCTGTTAGACTGCACTGTGTTCGGGATCGGCCCACCTTCCCTACTACTTGCCTTATAAGAGTTCACACTGCGTACAAACTGAGCCATGTTTTACCGCCTTCACGATCGACCTAGGGTGATCACGTTTTAACCTTTCTTCAGCGCAATACAAATGCCGTAATCGCTTTACCATAGACCGCATGGCAGAAACATGGTATGTACGATTCTATAACATTTACCCGCGTATTCATAAATGGACCTTAACTTGAAGTGCATGCTTGACTTGATGTAAAGGACGCCTGGCGTGAACATGCCCAGGACGCTCGTTGCGTTTGCTTCGGCACATTCACGACAGGCGTCGTTTAGACCAAGTCAAGCACAGGCTTCAAGCTAAGTTGCATTTTTGATGCAGGTGTTTTTGATGCAGGTTACTCACAGATAAGGTTGTAAAGTGTGCGTGTCTCGCTTAAGGTCGTTAAATAGTCATGCTGAACCCGGCAATTGCATGCGTATATTCGTGTCGACGGCTGGAGCAGAAATTTTGCCATTGTTGTCATGAGGTCGTCGTCCACTTGGTCGTCGTCTTGCCGCCGTCGTCACACATGTGCGCTAGCGTCGCACGTAATTGCTCTATATACACGAGCACGTTGACCCACCTTGTAATGTTTTTGATGAACCCCAAACAACGCTGCATAACCAGCTACACGCGAAGTGCTTTGTATAACAGCGATTCCCACAGTTCGAGGGATCTACACTATTATTGCTATATAAATTGTATGGCCACTCCAAGCAAATTTCTTTTCTCAACATAAACGTCGCCGTGGGCTCCGCCTATATTTGGGTATATGTATGCGTTTAATTCTTTATTAACTTGTTAGCAACAATACGTACCCACCTACAAAGCAGGTGACAAGCTGGTAGGCAATATTAAGAAATCATTTGGCTAGACTGTACTAATTAAAATGCCTTCAAGTAGGCCATCAGAGACACGAAACCGTCAAGCTCCTGATACCCCTCAGGTGGTTCAAACATGTGCTTTATGGGATCACGCGTGTACGTACGACTTTCAATTATGTGTTGGCTCACAGACATTACAACTATGTGGGCATTCCTGACAATCATAAACTTTTTTTTCACACGCTACTCGTACAAAAAAAAAAGGCATTACCATGTCAGCCGTCACTCCCCATCCACCTGCGCACGTTAATTAACGAATACCTAAAGGGTTATCGGCAGTGTGCTTTTCAGAGTTCGTTTGAGAAAGTCCCACAAAAACACCGAGTCGTGGCAGTCCAAGATGATGCGCTTATTTGTTTGAGGTTTGGTACATATATGGTGCACTTAACACACCACGGAACAAAGAAGCCCTTGCTTTGTAGCCATAGCTTCAGGGCCTAAGTTATACATCGTGAGATATTCAGGTAGCAGCAAAAAAAAAAAAAAACATCATGAATATAGCAATACAGCTTGTTTCTCACCACAGACGATAATCCATTCAATAAGTATGGTTTCAGTAAAGAAACGATAACTTCCACTTCTTCATAAGACCACTCAGGCAAGCTAGAACTTAATCTCACTCGAAAAACAATGCGCAGAAACACACAACTCTGATCCCTTAACAAAAAAAAAAAAATCCTACTAACAGTCTGTCTCAAACACTAATGTGTAAGTCCCCCCCCCCCCCTTACCCCGCTTTCACCGCATGAAACAAGTTAAACCGGGTAGTTCTTTCCCAAGTCGATGTCCACATAAGTACCACAGACACTTTTTGCAATTTATGCACCGAAAACTGTGTCATGCATAACACTTGTTGTGCACGGTATGTTTTTGAGCTAAACGAGAACAGGATGTAAGCAGGAGCCAACGTTTAGACAAGTGGATTTGCTTTTTCAGGGCCTCTTATCGTCGAGTCCACATGTCGAAACGTTGGCTCCTGCTTGCATCCTGTTCTCGTTTTGCTCATCGTCTTGAATTTCAGTTTCCCGCATTCCCCGCGTTTCCATGGAACACGTACTTGTGTAACTTCAGACAAATTTCAAACACTTGCTCTTAAAAATGCCAAACATTATGCCCGTGCCTGATTTCTGTCTGATCTTCAACTCTTTTTTGTTTATTCTATTCAATACTCTGCACTGTCACGATGATGGTGCAATGACACCCTAATATATTTTCTATGGTTAACGCTCCAGTTCATGTTACAAAAATACTTGGGTGTCTATCGCCAGACCACCTGACAGCCTTTCCATTTGCAGAACAAAATGAAACAAACTCTTCCGTAGCTTTATGCGCAAACTCTGTATCTCGGGAAAAAAAAGTTGCCACGTCATGAGCATAAGCCAGAACCCTAGTCTCAATTCCTAAATAGATAAATCCACGAACAGATTGACTTTTGACTGTTTTCGAACAAATTTAAGTGGCTCTAAATACAGGGCAAACAAAAGAGGTCTGACAAACCACATCTTAGTTTCAATGATGACTCCACTTTTATACTGGCGCCTAATTTCCTTTTAATTACAAACTATGCAGTGTAATCTTTGTAAAACATTCTTAATCCACCTGTTACCACTGCACTGGCGTCAACATGTTCTAATAGCAAGAATATGACATCATGGACGACCCTATCAAAAGCTTTTTCAAGATCTATTTGTATCATGGCAACCTGACCCACTTTTCGTCACAAAGCTTTGTTCACCCTAACGTGTTTTCCGTCTGAGCAAACAAACTACAATTCCGGGTTGGTTCGTTGCTAGGAGACATCTATAGCATAGATTGTTCACGTGCTGTTTATTTATGGACAGCTTTGAGGCACCCACTCTGTAACTGACTGATTTGCTTCTGGCAGTATAGTGAAAGTCAAAGAGTAAACGCAGAAGCACCCCGCTTCTCGTACTATACTCGGACGGTCCCTTACGGCGACACTATCGCCTTTCGCGTGCCGCAGCCCCCAGCCAGCCAATCAGCTGATCTGATTTTACTCAACCAGCCAATAAGCACGCACTGAAAATGATATTGCCGAAAGCAATCCTCCGAGGATGAGTTTGCTGTTTTGTAAACGTTTAAAGATGTTCTCACTTAGTTAATTATTAAATGTGGCACTACAACTCCAACCCCAATCCTCCATTGCTATTGGAGCCGGAAATTTAACGAAAAGCGCACTCTTGCTACGTTACACAAACTTCACCGGTGCCCTGGCATCATCACATAATTTTCATATTATTTCCCAAAGGGCACTGGGCAAATGCAAAGGTTGATCAAATAATATTTACGTAATATATCCGCAGCTTATGTCTTTATACTGACATTTTTTTTGTTATTGAAAAATGCTAGTCATCTGTTTTTTTTTTCCTTTACAAAGTACATTTCCAAATCCACTAGCCGTCTTGATAGCGCACTGAGGTATGGTATCGTTATGATTGTACCGCTAAACGTATTGGAGTAAATCTGTGCGAAAAAAAGTTCGATACCCCAAACGCGCCGCCAAGATGCTACCTGTAATTTCTGTCAAGCTAAACATATCCAACAAAAGTCATCGGTCCTTCCGCTCCATGAAGATGGTTAACCAGCGAAGCTGAAACGTGCGGCCCCGGTGTTTATCACTGGGCTAATCCCAAGGGTCCATAAAGTATTGCGCAATTATGAGGTTGAAGTCAAGAGTTGGACGGAAACCCGTCTGGTCGAGAAATATGCAGGACAACAATTAAAACGGACACCGACCACGAAAGTTTAAAAATATATAATAAGACGTTTCGGCTCCCGCACGGGAGCTTTGTTCACAATGAAGGTGAAGGCGGAAATGGTCTGTGGTTATGTAGGTTTTGAGATGTGACGTAAGCAACGTGTGCACACGTGGGGAAAGTTGCCGTCGTTGCGATTAAGTGTGTGTTCGATGGTCTGAATTGTTAGTTTTCAAGCAAAAGCCGAGAAATCCAGTTCTTTTCTTTTTCTATTATCTTTGGGTTGTCCCAGTCTATTTCATGACGAGTCGCTTCTGCGTGTTTGGCCAGAGCATTTGAAGTTACGTGCTTCTTTCTTACATCACACACGTGCTGCTTTAGTCTTTGCTGAACATTGCCTATCTCGCCGACGTAACTTCGATCACAGTCTGCGCATGGGATGCTGTAGACAATACCTGGAAATTTTTCTTTTGGTAGCTTGTCTTTTATGTTTACAAGGGAGTGCCTCAACTTTTTTGTAGGAACATACACTGTAGGGGCGTAGAACACGCGCCAAGTGCTCGCTCATCCCAGGGACATACGGTACAGGAGCACGCTTCTTAGGACGCGTGCTGTCGGTGGGTGCTGGAAGTGTTAGCTGACGTTGCACGGAGTGCACAAACGAGTCAGGGTAGCCGCTTTGCGCTCCGTGGAACGTCAGCTAACACTTCCAGCACGCACCGACAGCACGCGTCCTAAGAAGCGTGCTCCTGTACCGTATGTCCCTGGGATCAGCGAGAACTTGGCATTTTTTTACGACTCCACACTTCTCAACAATCCACCATTCTATAAGCGCTAGTTCCTTGTTCTGTTCCCCGTAGCGGGTGAGAGTATTATTTGAGGAAATTCTGGCAAACAAAAATAAAATAGCGTTGGGAGATTGGTGCTGTCGCAAAAAAAAAAAAAAATTAGTTCGGAGACGAAGGAATCATGAAATCAGTCACCTTTTTTGTGTGTCATGTTTAAACGTGTAAAACTTGCACAAGTTTTCGTGCTACTGCACACGCTTTGAACTTAGTCTGCACATCATCCATACCCTTCCTGTCTCCTATATCCACAAAATATACCCGCCGTGGTGGCTTAGCGGCAATGGTATTGCTTGCTAAGCACGAGGTCGCGGGATCGAATCCCGGCCGCGGCGGCCGCATTTCAGTAGGGCCGAGGTTCGAAGATGCCGGTGTCCCGTGCATTGGGAGCACGTTAAAAAAAAAAAAAACCCAGGTGTTCGAAATTTGTGGTGCCCACCACTACGGCATGCCTCATATTGATACCGTTGTTTTGGCGCATAAAACGCTGGAATTTAATTTTGAGTATCCACAAAATAGAAACAAGGCGACTCATTCAGTTGGCCGAGGACATCACGTGTTCGCCTCGTATTGACCTTAAATTTACCGAAATGTCGAGGGTTGTGTAACAATTTGCAACAATCATAATTAGGCCTGAAAAAAATAATTTTCCCCCCACAGATTACTCATAGCAATGCTCCCATTTCTACATAATGTGAACTCGGTGTCACACATAGTTCTTTTAGTGACGCCGGGAAACATCGAAGATAATGGGAGTAAACATATTTTAAGGTACTTGCTAAACACCTTACAGGCTGTAGTTTCTATACACGCAGTAAACTTCTGTTGCACAATCGCGACTGTGCTGCACTAACTTTCGTTATATGCGATCTCTACAACTGTCATAGTTTTTTAGGATAGAGGGGCTAAATTCATCATTATTTGTACAGCGCACCAACATTGATTCAAAACTCTCCCAAACGTAATATTCTGCAAAGGCTACTGATTACGTCAAACACTTAGAAATGTACGTGCGCATTGCCAACAAGATGCCTCCTAATCCCACGAAATATAATCAAGATTACTTCTTCACATAGTTAAGCACGGGCGCTTCATTTGACGAAAAAAAGTACGGAGAAAAGGCAACTTCGGTCAACATTCCGAAAGCTGAAAATTATTACAGAAGCGTTACAATTATCGTACATGTGACACACAAAATGCCCACGTTCTCGCCCGAGGTGTCGAAGCTACATTTCATGGCTCTCTTGTGGTGCCGTTTTAATTTGGGATTTGCCGTGGCCATGCTGGCGCTGTGGTTTCTTTTTGCTGAAAATGTCGATGACCTGTTAGTTTGCTAAGGGCTTCGCGTAGCGGTACGGAAACGCAAGCACACAATGCCCTTAAACCGCGGCTCAAGTTATAGACGATTTCCAAAGTTGTTGGTTCTATGAAATGGCCAATTTTTTGTTGAACATGTTATCTTTCTCTATCCGCTCTATCCGCCTGCTCTAGTCAGCGGTTTCGCTCACGTAGAAACGTTCCAAAAAGCTACACATATTAGCCTGTTGCTGGCAATAAAGAATCCGCCCCTTACAAAGCAGCATATTGTGTATCTTTCAGGCCAGTATCTCGGCAAATGGAACTCTCGATAAGCTGAACCTATTTCCGTGGCCCCTTGAGTTTCCGTTTGTTGTGAGTTAACTCAGCATTGTGTGATGTAATGTGCTCTCGAGAAACTTGGAAACATCGCGGATAGTAGCTAAACATCACTGTCGCACAATTGCTGAAATAATTTTTACCACTCCGATTTACAAATGACATGGACACTCAAGAGAATTTTCGCCGTCGGCGATGAAGTGAGGTTGATTGCCTAGTGTTGTAGATTGCGTAATCCGACGTGTCGGACAGTCATTAAAGCGAGAGGCAGCCCCAACGGTCACTTCCTGATATCGACGTTCTTCATCAATTAGCCAGTATTGTTCACGTTTGCGGGAGCGACAGTGGACTTGCTAATTTAATTGGCAAGCGAATGTTTACTACGATGTATGCTACCGATAGGACTATGAACTGTCCTTTGTGCATTTCTGAGTACTTGTCTATCACAATAAAATGCCTCACCTTGTGTACAAAACTGCGAATTTTCTTTGCAGATGGTGTTGTTTAAACACGCACACCAAAATTCGCAAGCAGAATGGCTATAGCATTCCCCCTCTTCTCCTCTTCTTAGCAAATTTTATTTCGTTAGCAGTAATGCCTCTCCCCCGGTGCGCGTATTAAATACAGCAGTCCCAATTCGTCAAACACACTTGAAACTATCCCGCGCGTCATTAATACGTAATTTATAACATTGTTTAGTTCATTGAGACGCTTCTGACTTCATTTGCGCATTACATACAACATATGCCCCTTATTTTCAATTAATGTAATCAGTGTGCCTAGTTTAGATCACCAATGAATATAGGTAACGGTAAAAACGATGCATAAAGAATGAAAGAGGGAGAATACGTGGGCTCAGTTTTCTTTGCAAATGAAATGACAGCTGTAGACGTTAAATGTTCACCATGCCATTAAATTTTGATAAGCCCGATATTCGGGACATGTAAGTTTGAAGTTACGTAAAATTTAGCCAGATCGGGAACTGCAAGAGGGCCTCCATGTTGCGGCTGTGCGCAGGCCCAGACGATGAGGTGCGATTCAGACGAGACACGAAATCAACGCGACAACGAGCCTCGCTGTTTTTCGTGGCGCCATCTAGTTTAGGGGTACGCCTTTAACGTATCGTAAATATTACATGAAAATAAATTATAAATGGCCATCCAATCTTAAACCGAAGCTGTTATAGGCTAATTCCAGGAGATGGCGTCTTGCAACGGAAGTAGATAGATAGACTAGAAATAGATCAACAAATTTCGGCTTCATGTGCGTGGAGGTTTGGCTCCATGTGGGTGTTTGTGGCCCCATGTGGCCCCATTGGCGGTTCCCCGCCAATTGTGCCTTAGCACAGTTGTCAAAACGGATGATGGGTGGCCCATTCTTAT
This sequence comes from Dermacentor silvarum, assembly GCF_013339745.2. NCBI lineage: Eukaryota > Metazoa > Arthropoda > Arachnida > Ixodida > Ixodidae > Dermacentor > Dermacentor silvarum. The sequence continues at coordinate 60,070,986 of NC_051164.1, forward strand.
ACCCCTCGCCAGCGTTAATGCCTCTTTCACAACCAGCAGTTGTGCCCCTTTGTCTCGTCACGTAGAGATTGCGCTAGCACCGCTATCAGCCGTTGCCCTCTGGACTCGCTATGTGAGGGACGCTCTTTTAACCACATCTCCCAAGATCCCGATGATACGGTGCAGTGTGCCGTAGCTATGAACGCTGTGGCTCATACGCTAGTCGATGACGATGGGGCGGACTGTGCGCAGCAAGCGCACTACTTGGCGATCGCGCGGGTGAAAACAAGACGCCGATGCCCTTGCTCTTTGACCAACATGCCGAAGAGGCTCAATGCAGTCAATAATGATACTATATAAATTCACTATAGCAATATTCACTATAGCAGATCCACCATAGTCACAGCTTTGCTGGCTTCTATCTTCACAGTGGAAGGGCTCTGAATTTTACAAAAATGAGTCGTAGAAACCCGGCGGTGCCTTTGCGGTTGCCACTTATTTAGCCCAGTTATTCCTCTTGTGCGTTTACCCGTAAAACCATTACGCCATCGTACCTTAGTGTTCTATCAAGCTGTGTAGTAGATGAAGAAATGTATCTTGCAAGAAAGAAGTGCAGACGCATTTTTCAATAGAAAAAAAAAAAGGGAAATGTCAGAGTAAAGACATTAGTTGCGGACGTTTTACGTAAGTATTATTTGATTGCTGTTTTCGTATACCCAATCCCTTTTGGAAAATTAAGAGAAACTTCTGTGAATATGCCAGGGTACCCACGGAGGTTGTGTGTCGTAGCAAGAACGCAGTTTACGTTATAATGCCGGCTCCATTGGCGATCCGGATGCAGTGCGTCTTCTGATGTATTACCACATTTGTTTCACGTGAAAACATGCATAGACCTTTACTTAATAGTACGGGAGGTTCAACGCACTACTTACAAATGCACACCATTCAAAGACGGATGGGTGAGGCAAAGCTATCCATAAATGAACCGGACGTCAACTATCTGTGCGAAAGCTGTTTCCCAGAACCGAACCCGGCTTGATTTGTAGTTTGTTACTTTTGAACGAAAAAGTGTTATGGTGCACAACGCATTATCTTTTCCGAGACTTAGTGGAGAAAAGAAAAGCTTGCGCCAGCACATGTATATTTGTGAAACGACTGAAATTATCTTTCCCGAGGCTTATTGGACAAAAAAAAAAAAAGCTTGCGCCAACACATGTATATTTGTGCAACCAGTGAAATAGAAATAAACTTATACGTTGTTCAGTTATCTAGTAACGATACTTGGCAAATTATATGCTAACAGCAGAGTAATGAGATCTAATATTTCACGCTCGCAATGGAACACGGTTGCTTAAATCTGCAGAGCGATCAATATTCTGTGTCTACCATTGTTGCTATATGGCGCCATTATATCCAAGATCCTCGCCCGTACATATAGCACATGGTTTAAGTAGAAAGTATCAAAGTTGTTTGAAACAATACAACGAAGGTAATAATATTTTTTCTTGGAGAAATGTACTATTAGTAATCGCTTATTAGCTAGAGAATAAACGTTTACGTAGGGTCTCGTCAGAGAGTTATCTGAACGATGCGTAAGCATTTTGTAGTAACGACGTTGTGATGAGTGCTCACACTCAACACTGCTGGTAATCCTAGCACTGCTGAGCGGCTGCGGTCTTCTTGGCGTCATTTCGTTAAATGCGATAGCGCTGCGGCGTCACGAACTCCTGCGGATGGTGGCGCAGCGTGAATTGATCAGGCAAGCATACTACAGCAGGTGGAGGCGTAAGGTACGCTGGTGACGTTGTGATGCGAAGCCACGGCTGCTCCACCGTTCTGGCTTACTAAAGTTGTACCTAGTGCGTGCCTGATTGCACGCGTCATGTGGTCACATAGACGCTCTCGTGCCACTGTTTGCGCGTTCATCGTCGTCATCTTCTACAGCTGGCGAAACCATTGCTGCTGGTTCTACCTTGAAAGCGATCGCCTTCCGCGAAGGAAGGACGGATGCTCAGACAGTTTTCTCCTTGGATAACCATAGAAATGCTTGCGCATTTAAAAGGAATGTGTAGTAAATAGTTCCTATTTATTCGCTCTTGGGCTTGTGCCTCAATTGCAGAAACTGATTGTACGGTCAGCGTCAATGCAGGTCCGCTTAGTAGGAATTATGAGAGCAGAACAACTTCTGGTTTATTCGTCATCAAAATCTGTCACAAACTACAAAGGTATTCCCCCCGACTTTGTCTTGCACTACTCGACGCAGGCTTCTTGAAGCACTGTTAAGTGCAACTGAGAATAATCCCTTGGAAAGTGCGGTGCGAGGCACCCCGGCAGTATGCCGAGTTGGCGGTTCAATTTCGCTGTAATGACGAATGCCCTAATTGTTTGATTAAGTTATTTGTCATGTGTAGCAAATAAAGCATTCAGAATTTACAAAACATTTCTTGATATTGTCGCGGAATTCCGTCCGTACCTATATGGACTGCCGTTCGTGGTCATAACAGACCATCATGCGCTCTGCTGGCGCTCAACACTTAAAGACCCCACGGGGAGGCTCGGTCGTTGGGCATTACGATTACAGGAGTACACGTTCTCGGTAGTGTACAAATCTGGCAAGTTACACATTGACGCCGACTGCCTCTGCCATCATCTCGTTGAACCATCCGACTCCACCCAAACGGACCCCGACACCTATGTCTTGGCGATAACAGACTTCATCCATGTGGCCGACGAACAACGTAGAGATCTATCGTTGCTCTCTCTTATTGACCGTCTGCAATCCGCCACCATCGACCCTTCTCTCAACAGATTCTTACTTCAGGATAACGTCCTTTACTGCCGCAACATACACCCCGAAGGCGCAGAACTCCTGCTCGTTGTCCCGCATCATCTGCGCAGGAATGTCCACGTCCAGTTACATGACGCCCCCACTTTCGGGCACTTAGGCGTCTCCAGAACTTATGATTGCGTACGACGACGTTTTTTCTGGAAGGGCTTTTATCGGTCCGTTCGCCGCTACGTAACATCTTGGGACCAGTGTCAGCGTCGCAAGAAACCTGCGACTCAACCTGCTGGTCTCCTTCAGCCAATTGACGTTCCAACCGAGCCGTTTTATCAAGTGGGCGTGGACTTGCTCCGTCCCTTTCCAATTTCCGCGAAAGGCAACAAATGGATTGTAGTCGCTACAGGTTATACCCCTCGATATGCAATTACTCGAGCGTTGCCAAACACCTACGCCACAGACGTAGCCGACTTTCTACTGCACGACGTCATTCTCTAACATGGTGCTCCACGTCACCTATATACTCATAGATCGCGGTCGCTGCTTCCTGTCTCGTGTGGTTGACGATCTACTTCGATCATGTGCTACTAATCACGACTTCACAACCTCATATCACCCTCGAGCCAATGGACTCACCAAACGCCTAAACCGTACACTGACCGACATGATTTCCATGCACGTTTCCAATGGCCACCACGATTGGGACTCTGCGCTTCTGTTGGTCACATTTGCCTACAACTCAATGCGTCATGAAACTGCCGGCTACTCACCCTTCTATCTTCTCTTTGGACACCATCCCTTACTACCCTTTGACACCTTGCTCCCTTCTGATCCTGCCTCCACGTCCACGACTTCCTATGCGCAAGATGGCATCACGCGTGCGCTCGTGGCGTACACAGTAGTCCGCGTTCGGCTCTCGTCATCACAGACCACACAAAAGTCCATTTACGATCGTCGACACCGGGATAGCGGTTTTTCACCGGGCTCCCTCGTCCTTCTCTGGCTCACGTCTCGTCGTGTCGGCCTTTGGGAAAAGTTAATGTCGTGGTACGTCGGGTGCTACCGCGTGCTGCGCCAGGTGACTCCTGTCACATATGAGATATCTCCCCCATGGCATCCACCTCATCGACTGCCACACCACGAAGTGACATCGTACATGTTTCCCACCTCAAACTTTACAACTGTGATAACCCATTTTGACCAAAGCAAGCACCTGGATGGTGCTTCATCGGCAGGGGATAATCTCACGAGCAATGGCAAAGGCAAAAACGTAGTAGTGGGGCTTCGTCAGAGGCTCTCCTGTCGGACTGAAAACCTGCTGGAACCTGTGCGCTCTGTGCAGTCATGACTAGACAAGCGCTAGCCTAATTAAATACTCCCCGTAACAATATTGGCTAGAGACGCCAGCATATCCTTATGTACATTTGATGGAGAAAAACATTGAGCAGGCTAGGTGACTATTTGTCACCGCCCCATTTCAAATTGGATCGCAACAAATCATCATCAGCAGCAACAGCATCAGCAGCGTCGTATCGTGCCACGTGTGAAGGAATGCGACATGTGCGCCGCGTAGTCTCAGTACCTATGCTTACTCTTCGGTACACGTTAAGGTGCCTCCTCGCAAGGTACACACCTCAGCTGAAGGACAGAACCGTAGAGCTACGCGCGCGGCTGCAGCCAGACAATGTCTTGGTGAGCAGACCCCTGTGCAGAGCAGAACAAGCTGCAGCTCGCCGTTGACGGCGAGCGGACAGTTCAGTTCGTTCTGGTGAAAACGACGCAAGGAGACTACGCGGCGAAGACCTTCGAGGGCGTGCTGCCGAAAATGGAGCTCCTATCGAACCGCTCCTCCAGCTTACGCTGCGAATATGCAGCGTGTGCCGCGCAGGCCGGTGACTTTATTGCTACGCATCTGCATCTAGTCCGCGATTGTAGTCATCCGGAAGCTACGCAGCGCAAAACAAACAGTACAACTTGTTGGTACTGTTACTCAGCGTGCATATACATAGCAGCGGCGTGGCAGGGGAGAAAGGCCACGTGAGAAACATGTGTGGAACTTTCCATCGCGTCGTATCTGCATAATGCCCCCTGGAGCTTTTTGGACGTTGTCACAATACCCTCTTGGCAGCTGTAATTAATCGTGAGCCCCCCCCCCCCCCCCCAAAAAAAAAAAAAAAGCATTGCAGCAACTGCAGCGCTTACGTTTCTACTGACGTGTGACAGTCCAGAGGGGAGACGGAATGATAGAGAGGAGGCAGAGAATGTGTAGAACCTATGTATTCACGAAACCAGTGAATGACAACCTTGATATCAGTTACCATACAGGGGGACAGGGCTGGAGAGGGTAAAGGCAACGACAGAACGCGAGGAAACGCTACTACTAGACACCACATGGGTTGCGGACAAACTGGAAAAATTTAGGTTCAAGTTACGATTTGGTGGTACGTGCAAGTTTTGGATATGGTGGTACCTAATTGGAGGGTAATTGGAGATCGCAGGGAGAGGCCTTCGTCCTTCAGTGGACATAAAATATAGGCTGATGATGATGATGACAAGACTCCATGCAAGTTCGTCAAACGGACAACTGACACACGGCGAACAGACTCAACGACGCATTTAAGCACCGTAGCGTCTAGGCAACACTACCGAAATTATCGCACGTCTTATCAACACTTCTGTGCCCGCCGTGGTTGCATTACGGCTATGGGTCGGCTGTGAGCTCAAGGTCGCGTATTTGGTCGCGACCGCGGCATCGGGTCTTTCGACGGGGGCCTACCCTTCTTACCCTTCCATGCCTATTTTGGTATAGACCAAGTGAACCAGACGCGAGTTTTCAACAAGTAGGATTTTAGCTTTACACCACCACCGCCGAAACTTCTCAGGCAGTGCAATCTTCGCTTGAAAAGAAGATTAGGGAAATGTATGCAAAAATAATTTCGAATATCCCTTACTTTTTTCTTGTGGGAACGTGGGAATGATTGAGGAAGCCGTAAAATATGGACGCAGCATCAAATCAGTAAGGAGAAAGCTTGGCATAGGACAAGGCAAGATGTGTGCACTGAAAGATAAGCATGGTAATATCATCAGCAATTTCGATGACATAGTAAAAGCAGCGGAAGAATTCTATACTGACCTGTACAGTGCCCAAAACAGCCAAGCTACTTTAATTCAAAATAGTGATGAACCGGATACAGAGGCTCCTTCTATAACTAGCGCTGAAGTTAGAAGGGCCTTGAAAGACATGACCAGGGGAAAAGCTGCTGGAGAAGATGGAATAACAGTAGATTTAATCAAAGATGGAGAAGATATCATGCTTGAAAAGCTTGCGGCCCTTTAAACGCAATGCCTCACAACTTCATGTGTACCAGAGAGCTGGAAGAACGCCAACATTATACCAATCCATAAGAAGGGAGACGTTAAAGAACTGAAGAATTATAGACCCATTAGCTTGCTTTCAGTATTGTATAAAATATTCAAGATAATTTCCAATAGAATCAGGGCAACACTTGATTTCAGCCAACCAAGAGAACAGGCTGGCTTCAGGAAGGGATATTCTACGATGGATCATATCCATGTCATAAATCAGGTAATCGAGAAATCTGCGGAGTACAATCAACCTCTCTACATGGCTTTCATAGATTATGAAAAGGCATTTGATTCAGTAGAGATACCAGCAGTCATAGAGGCATTGCGTAATCAAGGAGTACAGGAGGCATACGTGAATATCTTAGCAAACATCTACAAGGATTCCACAACTACCTTGGTTCTCCACAAGAAAAGTAGAAAGATACCTATCAAGAAAGGGGTAAGGCAAGGAGACACAATCTCTCCAATGCTATTCACTGCATGCTTAGAAGAAGTATTCAAGCTGTTAGATTGGGAAGGCTTAAGAGTAAAGATCAACGGCGAATATCTCGGCAACCTTCGGTTTGCAGATGACATTGTCCTATTCAGCAACAATGGAGACGAATTACAACAAATGATTGAGGGCCTTAATCGAGAAAGTGTAAGAATTGGGTTGAAGATGAATATGCAGAAGACAAAGATAATGTTCAATAGCCTGGCAAGGGAACAAGAATTCAGGATCGCCAGTCAGCCTCTAGAGTCTGTAAAGGAGTACGTTTATCTAGGTCAATTACTCACAGGGGACCCTGATCACAAAAAAGAAATTTACAGAAGAATAAAATTGGGTTGGAGTGCATACGGCAGGCATTACCAAATCCTGACTGGGAGCTTACCACTGTCGTTGAAACGAAAAGTGTACAATCATTGCATTCTACCGGTGCTAACATATGGGGCAGAAACTTGGAGGTTAACAAAGAAGCTCGAGAACAAGTTAAGGACCGCACAAAGAGCGATGGAACGAAAAATCTTAGGATTAACGTTAAGAGACAGGAAGAGAGCGGTGTGGATCAGAGAACAAACTGGGATAGCCGATATTCTAGTTGACATTAAGCGGAAGAAATGGAGCTGGGCAGGCCATGTAATGCGTAGGATGGATAACCGGTGGACCATTAGGGTTACAGAATGGATACCAAGAGAAGGGAAGCGCAGTCGAGGTCGGCAGAAAACCAGATGGGGTGATGAAGTTAGGAAATTTGCAGGCGCAAGTTGGAATACGCTAGCGCAAGACAGGGGTAATTGGAGATCGCAGGGAGAGAGAGGCCTTCGTCCTGCAGTGGACATAAAATATAGGCTGATGATGATGATGATACAAAAATGCAAGAATGCAAAACATGTAGAGCATACTTGATTAAATCAAGCGAGCTGGGTGACTGTCACCGTCCCGTTTCGAAGCGACTGCCAATAAATCATTATCATCATCATTAGCATCGTATCGAGCCATTTGTCACGCGATGTGACATGCGCGCTCGAAATGTACGAACATTGTATCGCAGTTGCGCTATAGTCCGCTAGGTGTCCCGACATGTAGCAGTTGGATATAGCGGTCGCATGCTGCATGTAGCTGGACCTGGTTAACCCAAGTAGGCTAGGTGACTATTTGTCACCTCCCCGTTTCGAAAGGGAGGCCAATAAGCCATCGTCGTCATCATAATCAACGTCAACACATCATGCCACGGGGCAAGGGATGTGACATGTGCGCCACGTAGGCTGGATGCCTGTGTTTATTATTAGGCACACGTTGTGGCTTCTCTTCGCGAAGTACGAACCTCTGCTAATCGAATCGTGCAGCTACGCACGCGGCTGCAGCCAGGCAACGTCGGCAGCAGACTGCTGTGCAGAGCCCGACGTGATGCGGGGCAAGCCACAGCTCGCCGTCGACGCCGGGCAGGCGGTTCAAATCGCTCTCTCGAAAACGACGGGAAGAGACTTCGCGACCAGGACCCTCTGGTGCTTGGTGCAGAAAATTAAGCTCCTAGCAAGCCGCTTCTTCAGCTTGCTCTGTGACTCTGCTGCGTGTGCTGTGCAGGCCTGTGGCTTTTTTTACAATCACTGCTATTTAAGAAATTTTTCTTTTAAAGAGCTTGCACAAGAGCTATGTTACAAAGGCTGTCGTTAAATTAGACTCTTTTTACTTTGTCTACGCATTACGCACAAGATGCCCCTGATTTTCGAGAAATCTAATCAAAGTGCCTTATTTAGTTCAAGAATGAATATGGGTAATGGTGTAAACCGTGTATTAAAAACAAAAATAGCGAGAATGCGGGGTTCCAGTTTTAATCCGAAATGTAACCTTACCTACAAACGTAAAGTTTTGGCCATGCAATTCAAATAGAATGGGCCCCATTTTCGATACATGTAAAGTCAGTGACGTAGACATTTCTCACGATACTGGGAAAGGCGGCTGATAAACGCCGCATAGGGAGTTCGAGTACCTGCTCACACAATTTTATTGCGATAGCAATTATATGGACACTCAAAAGCAGATTTCTGCCGTCGGCGTCGCCGTCGCCGTGAGGTTCCGTATGACGTCAATGGAGATGAAATCGTCGCCGCGCGCCGAACGTTGTATGTGCGAGTGCTGTATGCGCGAGGGGCGCCCGCTTTCACAGGGAGTGAACGCACGGCGGAGAACAAACGCGCGTTCTGCGCCGTATTCGCTTAAGGGCTGCAGAAGTAGGCATCTCTTTCCTCCTTTACAATCACCATATATGTAGAGCAAACGCGCCTTCTTCCGCCGCGCGAGAGGCCGTGGGGGAGGGGGGGAGGGGAGGGGGGGAGGGGAGGGAAGGGAGGCGACGTTTAGCTGCGGCACCAAGTGCCTATTAAAGACGATAGTCTTTCTTGGGGAACTTAAACGCTGAAAATTTGGTCTGTCTGTCTGTCTGTCTGTTTGTCTGTCTGTCACCCGATTCAGCCACCCGGCCAAAGTTGAACCACTTGCTTACCGCCCACACTACTTAAACTGGTACGGCTGTTCATACTTGTGAACGTTATCGATCACAAAGTAAATATTACGCATATCTGAGGCGCAACATCACTAGGTAAGTATTAGGAGGTGTGTTCCTTTAATAGAAAATATATAGATACGTAACTCTAAAGACCCTAGTTTCTTAAGCTGCGCTGAAAATGCCATGCTATGCGCGCCTCCTCAATTTTATCAATGCCAGCCAGATGCGGCCGATTCAACATAAAGGAAGCGCTGTCTGAGGCAGGGCAAAATATAAATGGCCGCTTGATGAAATAATGCGGTAAAATGAAATCTGTTCAAACAAACCTCCATTGCATTTATCATACCAGGATGGAAATGGTACGAGAACAGCATCACGGGTGGCCGCGGATCAGACCAGCACTCATGTAGTACGGCCGGCAGAAGACTATCGTCTTTCGACGACATTTGCAGCGAAGCACGCAGATACGCGGCAATGTTTTATATCAGAGGCTCCGGCAACAGTCACCAACGCCGCACGCATTTTGAGCGAACGCGGGCAAAACGCCGGCGGCGTCGACAACAGTTCTGCGTGTTGCCGGTGCTGCTGTATGTCCAAGTTTATACAGCTGATAAAGCTAATATCATTACTCTTTATAGCTCTCTACAAATTTGCTATCGCAAGTAATGCTTCGCCTTTCAGGTGAAACTGCGACTACTTTTTATACTTAGGTATACACTCATTGATACTTTAAGCCAGGTATAAATTACAAGCCGACAAATCCAAGTGTTTTGCGAGCCGAACGGCGAGATCTGAATGGATATTCTGCATTGCTCATGGCGCCAACTAAGCAAAGCGCTGCATACATAAGTGATCTCAGGAAGCTTCCACATTTGCTCTGCATACGATGCTTACTTTCATCTCAATATCCATTTCTTATTACGAACAATCGTAAATATAGAAGTGAGGACAGTAGACTTCAAGCTTGCATACTATAATATTTTAGTGTAGAGTCACGAAATATACCGTCGTTAAAGGCTTGAAGCAATATCATTAAAACAAAACGCTTAACCTTGCACTCGGCCGCGCCACGCTTGAAACAGCGAAGCTGGGCGATCGTAGCCCAGCATTTTCCGGAAGTGCGCGCGAACTTTTGATCTTATTACTCATGATGATGATAATTTCTTTTCGCGCGTCTCGGACTTACGGCCGTCACTGCGTGTTGCACAGCGCAGTTTGCAACACTGACACCGCGTTCCAGGAGACCCGCTCCGTGAATGCATCTCTCTCTCTCTCTCTTAACGCGAAAAACCTCTTCACCTCGTAGAACACGAGTAGACAGCGTTGCCTGTAGGCTCCCTAAGCACGAGCGTACGAACGCACCAGCTGTGGACGTAGACGACCATGCTCGAACGCAGTCATATGGGTCGCATAAATGTACGCTCTGCAGACGTGGCTGTATAGCCTATGATACCACATGTTTGATGAGGACCAATAAGGGCAATAAGACCAATAAGACCAATAAGGCTAATAAGACCAATAAGGTCGTTCCGTACAAACTAACATACACGTCGCTCGCACAGTTCTTGAGTACTGTTCGACTTCTTATGATCAACTTGCAATGCTCCAGATTGACCTCGCAAAGGCATTTGATCTCTTCTAGAACACGCCAATGTAGGATCCACAGTGCTTAATGGCGTTCGACTTTGTTATAGTCATTGTACAACCCGCTTTGTTGTCAATGGTAGGCTTTCAAATCCCGTCCACATCCGGTCTTCCGTGAAACAAGGAGGCCCTATGTCCCCGCTCCTCTTTGCCCTTTACTTAGAACCACTCTGTTTGAACATTTTGAACTGCAGCAGTGTTCGCGGTTTTAATGTTTTTGGTAATGAGGTAAAAGTGTTAGCATACGCTGACGATATTGCATTCTTCTGCAAAAACAAGCCCAGCATCGATAAAACTCTTTCTATCATAGAAGAGTTTGGTTCTGTTTCCGGTGCGCGGATGAACCGCACTAAGAGCTCAGGGCTATGGTTTGGATATTGGGTCATTACACCATCACATTATGCTGGCATTCAGTGGTCCTGTGTACCACCTAAATATCTAGGAGTTCCACTGCATGCCAACAAGTTCCGTGCCCACTACTGGAGAGAGCGCGTTCCAGCCCTCCAGCGCTACACAAATACCTTTGTCCCACACCGTCTATTTATATTTGGAAGAGCAGAAGTCTGCAACATGTTTTTGGCAACCAAAGTTTTCTATGTCTTTCAGGTTCTTCACTGCGCAAGGCTTTATATTCAATGTTTTCATAGAATTTTTTCAACGTTCATATGGTCTTCCAGTTTTGAACCTATGAGACGGGACAACATTTTCCGACCAGTGAGTGCTGGAGGGTTAGGGTTGGTGCATTTATATGTGCGACAGTTAGTCTCGCGCTTTTTTTAATAATTACTGCTTTTGAAGCTTGCTCGCTCATCAAGCTATAAATGTAATTCTGGGTTTTACGTACGAAAGCCCCATTTGATTAAAAGGCATGCTATAATGGGGAATTCTGGAGTAACAATAACAATTTTGGGTTGTTTAATGTGCCCCTCATTTAAGTAAACGAGTGTTTATTATTATTTTTTTATTTATTTGCATTTCGTTGCTATCATAACTGGCCCGCATTGGCCGCGATTGAATGGAGGGCCTCAAGCTCAGCAATGGAAAGCCTTAGGCACTAAGCTACCGCGGCGGGTATAACACTGGGAATGCTGCAGCATCCAGCCATTCAGCTAATATAATCAACTCAAGAGGAGAACCCCCGCAGGGGCGTCTGCGAAAGCAGGCGTTTGGTGTGTTGCGACACCACGGACCCGAGCACATGGGGGTTGGCCCCTCCCGCGTGTATCCGTGCGCGGCTTAGCCGTGTCCGGGGAAAAGAGGATCCTGGGGGTTGAGCCGATGCCGGGTGTGCGGACCTTCATGGCCCCTCGGCGGGGGCAACACGCCTCTTTGGCCTCCGCTTCACGTAGACGGCACCCCCGGACTGACCCACCCGGGGGAAATCGGTGGTCGCCTTTTCCTGTCCCCCTCTCCGATCTTTCTCTGCTCTATTTTTCTGTCTTCACTGTCCTGTCATCTCTTCTCTTCTGTTACTTCCTCAATTTCCATAGGCGGCTTGGGTTAACCTTGTGTAGGTGCCCTCCCTTGGGTTTATATATAAGGTTATAGCGGCAATGTACGGCTGGCGCCTGCAGCCTTATACGTGAAGTGCTGTAGCGTCCCCTTGTTGGACTCCGTGGTGGGTGGCTGCCATTGCTGCCGAAATACACCAAACTGCTATGGGAACACCCGCTTTTCCCCGACTTCTTGATCGTCTCCCTCAGAAGAGGGGACGCACCGATGAGATTCTGAACTTGTTCGCCAGACCAAAAGACATTTTCCCCCGATTCCAAGTAGTACATAGTGAAAGAACCGAAAAACTAGCAAGAACCATATGTCCATTTGTAGTTGCAAAAAGCTTGACCAACACACTAGGTCCTGGCTACAAAGTCACCAAAATGCCAAGCGGCGATTTTCTGCTTGAGCTACGGGATAAGGAGCAATACAACAGACTTGACAAGCTTGTTACTTTTGGTGATGTCCCAGTTTCCGTTTCACCGCATCGATCAATGAACACAGTACGAGGGGTAGTATCTGAAGCAGACCTCATCGACCTATCTGAAGCCGAACTGTTGGAAGGATGGAAGGAGCAAAATGTCACGAATGTGCAGCGCATTGTTATGAGACGGGACAATAAAGAAATTCGCACGAAACACCTGATACTTACCTTTGAATTGAGCGTTTTGCCACAAAGCATTGAAACAGGGTACACAAAGACATCCGTAAGACCATACATCCCAAATCCTAGGCGATGCTACCAATGCCAAAGATTTGGCCATGGCTCACAGAGCTGCCGTGGTCGACTCACCTGTGCTAAGTGTGGAATACAAGGTCATGCCTCAGACAATTGTGAGGCCACACCTCACTGCGTTAATTGCGATGGTGACCATCCAGCATACTCCCGCTCCTGTCCAAGCTGGAAAAAAGAAAAGAAATTCTAACACTGAAAGTCCGTGAAAAGATATCGTTCAGGGAAGCACGCAAAAGGTGCTCACCATTCCACACTACCACATATGCTGATGCGGCGCGTCAAGGGGCAGCGTCGCAGCGTCTACTGCCCAGCTCGCGCGCAGCGAGCTGTCGCTTGTGGCTCCTGCCCCCAGGGTGGAAGTAGCGAAGTCTACTCCACCCAACCAGCGAACAGGCCCGGTTACCCTAGGGTTGCCGGCACCACAACAGTCCTCGGTGGCAGCCTGCGCTTCGCGTAGCGAACCCGCAGGCCCGCCAGCAGCTCCCACGGTGGGTGCAGTCAAGGCTGCCTCACCCACACCGGCCCCTGCTGGTGCTGGCAACAGCCGGCACAGCTCAGGCCCAAAGGCAGCCCCATCGACATCCGGGCTGGTGGGCGCAAATATCTCGTCCTTCGCGGCGAGACTTTCTCGTGAAACTTCTCGCTCGCAAGAGCGCGTGTCCGGCGCCTCACAAGAGGCAATGGACACCACACCCACCCCGACGGCGCACCAAGCGCCTAAGGAGCGGCGAGGTTCCCTCGACCGCTTCAGAAAAGACAAATCCCGCGTTACAGGGCCTGGAAAGGACTTCCTTTTTGTTTTTAGTACACACAGCACCCATTTACTTTCAGTATGGCCACACAAATTATACAATGGAACATCAGAGGCCTTCTTAGGAACCTCGATGATGTGCAAGAACTTCTCCACAAACACAATCCAAAAGTGCTGTGTGTACAGGAAACCCATTTAAAATCGACACATACAAACTTTCTTCGACAGTATGTTACGTTTCGTAAAGATCGCGATGATGGTCTCGCATCATCAGGCGGTGTTGCCATTATGACTCACAAAAGCATAGCATGTCAACGTTTGCAGCTGCAAACACCCCTTGAAGCAGTGGCAGTTCGACTGGTTCTCCTTAACAAACTCATCACCATTTGCTCGCTATACATACGCCCACATTACCGCTTACACAAACACGAATTTCAGTCCTTGATAGACGAATTGCCAGAGCCCTATCTTGTTCTTGGCGATCTCAATGCACACAACAGTCTGTGGGGCGACGCTCGCATCGATGCGCGAGGCCGTCTAATTCAAGATTTTCTTTTCTCATCCGGTGCTTGTCTGCTTAACAAAAAAGAACCGACATATTATTGCCTTGCAAACAAAACCTTTTCCTCTATAGACCTCAGCATAGCTTCTCCATCCATATTACCTGAACTTGAATGGGAAGTTATAAAAAACACTTACGGGAGCGACCATTTCCCAATACTGCTGAGAGCGCCAAGACAATACGAATCTCCACCACATGCTCCCCGGTGGAAGGTCAATGCAGCGGACTGGGAAAAATTCCAAACACTTACCAGTAAGCTCTCGTGGGCTGACATTTCATCGCTCGGAATTGATGGTGCCATCGAGTATTTTACAAATTTCATAATTGATGCAGCTTCTAAGTGTATTCCCCAAACAAGTGGACTTTCTAGCAAACGCCGTGTTCCGTGGTGGAATGAACAATGCCGGAACGCACGTAGGCAGCAGAACAGAGCATGGAGGCAGCTTCGCAATTATCCTACTGCTGAAAACCTTGTCAGTTTCAAGAAAATCAAGTCCCAAGGTAGGAGAACACGCAGACAAGCCAGGAGAGACAGCTGGCAAACATTTTTATCAAGTATCAACTCGTACACGGATGAGGCCAAGGTTTGGAACAGGGTGAATAGAGTAAGAGGACGACAAACACATCCGCCTCCCCTGGTAGACAGACAGGGAGACAGCCTGGAGGACCAAGCGAACCATCTGGCTGCACATTTTGAACATGTTTCCTGTTCATCACACTATTCTCCAGCGTGTAAAAGATACAAATCAGCAATAGAAAAACAAAAACTGGACCGAAAGAGCACCGGAAACGAGCCATATAACCTACCTTTCTCCCTAGCAGAGCTGCATGCATCACTCACCTGTTGCAACCAATCTGCCCCAGGACCTGACCGTATACTATGTGACATGTTGAAAAACCTACCCTCTGAAACTAAGAAAACCCTTCTCTGTCTCTATAACTCTATATGGACCTCCGGCGAGATCCCCTCTGCCTGGAAAGAGGCCATAGTGATCCCTATCCTGAAGCAGGGCAAGGATCCATCGTCTGTATCCAGTTACTGGCCCATAGCTCTAACAAGCTGCCTCTGCAGAGCTTTCGAGAAAATGATAAACCGTCGTCTGATACATTTCCTAGAATCAAACAAGCTGCTTGACCCATACCAATGCGGTTTTTGGCGAGGGTCGATCCACCATTGACCATTTGATACGTATTGAGGCACAGATACGTGAAGCTTTTGTTCACAAACAATTCTTTTTATCTGTATTCCTAGACATGGAAAAGGCCTACGACACCACATGGCGGTTTGGAATACTGAGAGATCTCTCCCACTTTGGTGTACGTGGTAATATGTTAAATGTCATTGAAAGTTATCTGGTGAATCGCACATTCCGTGTTCGAGTTGGCAATGCATTATCACGACCTTTTGTGCAGGAAACTGGAGTTCCACAGAGTGGGGTGCTCAGTTGCACTCTCTTCTTTATAAAAATGAATTCCTTGCGTCTAGGCATCCCACGTAATATGTTTTATTCAACGTACGTCGATGATATACAGATTGGATTTAAATCATGCAACCTTGCAATCTGTGAGCGGCAGGTTCATCTTGGTCTGAACAAGGTGGCTAAATGGGCAGACGACAATGGATTCTGCTTAAATCCACAAAAGAGCACCTGCGTCCTTTTTTCTAGAAAGAGAGGACTGTACCCCGACCCCGACATTGACCTGCAAGGACAGCGTCTACCTGTAAAAACGGCACATAAATTCTTAGGCATTATTCTTGACACAAAGCTAACATTCATACCACACCTAAAACATCTAAAAAACAAGTGCATGAAAACAATGAATATTTTAAAAGTGTTGTCACGCACTACATGAGGTAGTGACAGAAAGTGTCTGTTAAATTTGTATAAAGCCTCATACGAACACGCCTAGACTACGGGGCCATAATTTATCAGTCAGCCACCCCAACCGCGTTGAAGATGCTGGACCCCATCCACCATCTAGGTATTCGCTTGTCTACAGGTGCCTTTAGGACGAGCCCTGTAGAAAGACTTTACGTGGAATCCAATGAGTGGTCCCTCCACTTGCAGAGGACCTACACAGCTTTCATGTATTTCCTTAGAGTGAATGCAAACAGTAAACATCCCTCATATTCCACCGTAAATGATTTGTCCAGCTCCCACCTCTTTCATAACCGACCTGCAGTAAGAGAGCCCTTCTCGTTGCGTGTGAGAAGTCTGGCTGAGGAAATGGATGTCCCACTCTTTGAACAACGTCTAATGACACCCACTATACAGGTCTCACCGTGGCAGTGGCAGATTGTCGACTGTGATTTCTCCTTTTTACATGTTACGAAGCACGCCCCGGTTGCACACATTCGAATGCATTTCCTCGAACTGCAGCATAAATACTCCTGTCCGGAATTTTACACCGATGCATCAAAGTCTCATGCCGGCGTCTCTTATGCAGCGGTTGGCCCATCATTTTCAGATGCCGACACCCTGCACCCCCAAACGAGCATTTTCACAGCAGAGGCTTATGCAATACTGTCGGGTCTTAAACATATCAAAGAATCGAAAATACCAAAAGCAATCATCTACACAGACTCGCTGAGCGTAGTAAAAGCTTTAAAATCTCTGAAAAGGCACAAAAATCCTGTAATAGTATCGCTTTATTCATTACTATGTAATATTTATGCGTCTGGGCAGCATGTTGTGGTGTGCTGGGTGCCAGGACACCGAGACATCGAGGGAAATGTACTGGCAGACCAGATTGCTACATCCATCGACGCAAAAGCTGGAAACACATCCATGCCCGTCCCTGTTCCCGATATGAAGCCATATCTACGCAAGAGACTTCGAGCCCACTGGCAACGTTTGTGGGACGCCCAGAGTCGAAACAAACTTCATTTAATTAAGCCTCGCTTAGGGAACTGGCCATCCACCACGAAATCTAGAAGAAATGATGTCCTATTCTGTAGGCTCAGAATAGGACACACTTACGGCACGCACAATTACTTGTTGTCTGGAGGCGAACCCCCGACCTGTACTAGATGTGGGGAGGTACTTACTCTACTTCACATCCTAGTACAGTGTCCACTTCTAGAACCTGAAAGAAAGAAACACTTTGTCCAAGCCTATAGAGAGAATATACCCCTACACCCAGCGATGTTTTTACATAATGACCCGGTATTTCAGCACGAATCAGTTATAGTCTTTTTAACCGACATCGACATTTTGCAAGTTCTTCGCCCGAGAGATTCGTAGCAGGGTCCTCTTTCAGAGAACGCTGCTGCGACAGCATTTTGAAATGGACTCTCATCCAGGCTCTTGCTTCTAAGGGTCTCTGTGAGGCAGTAGTGCCTAGTATCGCTCACAGCTTTTTTATACCATATTATATTCATTGCGCCCCTATCACATCATTGTCATGATCTTATTAATTTTGTCTTTTACGCACCTTTAGTGCGCAGGATTTTAGGCCCCTTTACAGCCACCCTACACCTACCCACTGTCATTGATCATACCATTGCTCACTCACTACACCACGTCTTGGCGCTCTTTGGCCATAGCTGGCCCTTGCGCCAGAAAACAACATATATCATCATCAAGAGGAGAACCTCCTCATGGCGCCCATGCATTGAAATCAGCAACTGAAATGCGTCGCCATGTTTGTACTTTGCGATGGCGCGCGTGCGCAAACGACGAGATGCGATTCAGACGAGACGCGCAATCAACGCGATACCGAGCCTCCCTCAGTACGGTGGCGCCATCTACTTCAGGCGCCAGGAAACGCATCATTTAATGCATTTTAAAAGTTATCTAAACGTTTTATAAAAAAAGTCACAAGCCTGCGCGGCATACGCAGCAGAGTCAAAGCGTTAGCTGGTGGAGCAGCTCAAGAGTAGCTCCAATTTAGGCACCACGCACAACAGGGTCTTCGCGGCAGTCTGTTCACCTCGTTTTGTCGAGAACGATCTGAACTGTCTGCCCGGCGTCGATGGCGAGCTGCGGCTTGTAATGCTCTCTGCACAGCAGTCTGCTGAACCCGATGAAGCCTTTGAACTGCAACTTACATGTCGGGTTAAGGTGCCTTTGCAGGCATCTTAACTAGATGGCGTCACCATACTGGCGGAGGCTCAGCAGCTCGGAAGCGCGTTGATTGCGTGCCTCGTCTGAATTGCATATGGTCGTCTGCACCTGCGGACGCAGCGTTTGCAGGTATTTAACCTAGATGGCGCCACCATACTGGCGGAGGCTGGAGTCGTCTCTCCCTGCATGCTTCCCTTATATATGGTTATTTTCCGCGGCCCGATAGCAAGCGCTTGCGTGGCTCAGTGATAAAGTATCCGGCTCCCACGCGCGTGCGCGGGTTCATTCCCGTCGGGAATCGGTTACTTTTTTTCGCGTTTCCGGCGATAGCCGTTACGCGGCGGACGCCGGCAGTGACATCATCGCGACCCGAAACGGCTATTGGAACAAGCCCCTAACATCTTACGCGGTGAAATATTGGCCGCCATCCTGCCCTGCGAACGTGAATGTCCAGCAAAGCTGTCTCAAACACCACACATGGTCGAACCACGTATTCACGCTGTTCTTATGGTGTCTTTCATTTCCGTGGTCTACCCATTCTGAACTTAACGTCCCTCGTTACGGGACCACGATAATCTCATCATGGTAGAAGAGTGGCTGGAGGCGCTCATGAGCTCCGACCTCGCCACTCAGCTGCTGTCCAGAGGGCTCGCGACGTGGCGGTCAGGCACGGCCTGCCCGTCCCGATGTGGGAGCGGCCCGCGGTGGCTCCACGTGGCTCCCATATATATATATATATATATATATATATATATATATATATATATATATACAAATTTTCCGACCAACGACAGGTACACAGCATCTGTGCGGAATACAAGTACGAGAAGATGCACGAGAAAAAAATACGGAATGATCTTTAGAAATTGTCCACCTGTACGTGCTACTTGTAAAGTATTGTTTTTGAATAATATTTTTAATATGCTTAGCGCTACAAAATTCAGTCGTAGACATATGGCGGTGCCTTTACAGTTGTCACTTTTTTAGCATACATTTGATCCAATGCCTTTAGCTGTAAAATCGTTATGATGTCATATCTTAGTGCGCTATCAAGCTACGTATAGAGGATATGGAAACATACTTTGCAAACAAATTTTTCAATGGCAGAAAAGAAAATGTCTATATAAAGACATACGTTGCGGATATTTCATGTAAATATTTTTTGATCAGCGTTTGCATTTGTCCAGTATCCTTCGGGATATGAAAAGAAACTTATCTAAATATCCCAGGGCACTCATGGAGTTTGTGTTACATTGCAAGAGTGCGCTTTTCATTACACTGCGACTCTATTGTTAATTTATTTCGGCAGTGAGGGTGGTGGTGGTGGTGGTGCGGGGCAATATCGCATTTATGTCACGTGAGAACATGTGTAATCTTTTATTGAAACAGGGTACGTATAACCGGGCGATCGCATTGGGCAATCCAACTTTCAATGCGAGCTTATTGGCTGGTTGAGCAGAACCAGATGAACTGATCGGCTGGTGGAGCACTGATTCAGGCAAAGGCGATAGTATTCCCGAAAATGATCGTTCTCAGGACGGGAAGACTGATGCTAATCAGGCTTCTACTCTTTCACCTGCACTACTCAGTTACAGAGGGGTTGCCACAGGTCTATCCGTAATTGAACAGAAAGTGAACTATGTATGCTATGGCTGTCTCCTATATCACCGACCCAGGCCTGGTTTGTAGTTTTTTCTGTTTACATCCGAACAACAGCAAGGTAATGAGGTCTATTCTTCAACGCTCGCAAAGCACCACGGTTGCTGAAACCTCTACAGTAATCAATGTACTGTTGCTGCTGTAAGTGAATAAAGTAGGGATATACAATTGGTGCTATTCGGCGCTGTAATTTCAAGACCATCGCCCGTACGTGTTTGACGTGGCTCAAGCAGAAAGTGAAAGAATACAGTGGATATATATATATATATATATATATATATGTGTGTGTGTGTGTGTGTGTGTGTGTGTGTGTGTGTGTGTGTGTGTGAAAATTACTGTGAGGAATTTGTTATTAGCGAGAGAAATAAGCAATATGAAGTAATTAGTGCTTATTTCTGTGCTCTTGGGCTCATGCCCGAATTGCGGAAACTTGTACGGTCAGCGCCAGTGCAGGTCCCCTTAGTATAGAACCGTGAGACTAGCACTACTTCTGGCGTATTCGTCGTCATCATATGTCACAAACTACAGAAGTGTTCCACTTTGTCCTGCATTACTCGACGCAGGCTTCTTGACGCACTTTTAAGTGCAACTCAGAATATTTCATACTAAAATTTGGTGTTCGACAACGTGTTAGTACGGCTTGCCGCCGGTTCAGTTTCGATGTCGCGACAAGTGCCTGAATTGTTTGATGCCTGATTTGATATGTACAGGTAATAAATTATTCAGTATTTGCCACACATTTATTGATATTCACTATAGGAGGCGCCAGCATCTCCTTACGTACATTTGATTAAAAAAAAAAAACCGGCCGATCCCATGCCCTGTGGGAATCGATGTTATACGAAGCAGTGTGCGGGGAGCCTACCAAGTTAACGAAATGACCATGAGAGCACCAAGACGTAGGGTGGATCTTTCATGAACTACATGACACACATGTCATGAGTCGTCAGGGGTCCTTTTAGCTACACCTAAGAGATTTTAAGGCGAAAGCCTTACTCATGCTCATGACCATGACTTCGACCATCAACCTTTTCCTTCACTTAGTACCACATCGAACCCATTCCAGTGGTTCTTGAGTGTTGATCTTTTTTCGCTGAGCCATTGTCATTTTTCTGAGTCACGCTCATGACTATGACTTCTAGCGCCATCCTTTTGCGTTTCCTTCACTTAGCACCCACGTTCAAACACATTTCAGTGGTTTTTGAGTGTTAATTTTTTTCGCTGAGTCATTGTCATTTTTGCTCAGTCATGCTCATGACTATGGCTTCTACCCGCATCCTTTAGTGTTTCCTTCACTTAGTATGCACGTCCGAACCCATTTCCGTGGTTTTTGAGTGTTAATCTCCTTCGCTGTGTCATTGTCCTCACCGACATGACACGCATGTCATGACATTTTGTCATGACCTCTCATTATGTTCGTGATACACTCCTGTCATACTATGCCAATTATGGTACATACCAAGTTAACGAAACGACCATGAGAGTGCCAAGATGTAGGCGGCTGTTTCATGACCTATACATGACGCGCATGTCATGACATATAATTTATGTCCGTCATACACTCTTGTCATAGTATGCCAATTTCGGTACATACCCAGTTAACGAAAAGACCATGAGAGCACAAAGACATGGGCGGCTAGATAGATAGATACTGTCAAAGTAGCAAATGTTCGCCAAGAAATGCTTCGCAATTAAAACATGACATGCTATGCTTTAGGCTGTTTTGCTTTCCCACAGCGAACTGCGTGCGTTCTTTATCTTGAGCCAATTTTTAAATGGCTGATGCGTACCACTAACGAAGAAAAAGAAGTAATCAGAATACAATAGGTACAATGTCCTGTGAATGCCACCACCGCACAGTACTATACTCCGTTGATTCTTCTGGGCTTAACCTTTCACCTTTAAATGTGAACTCCGGTGATATTTCGAGTTCGACGGATGTCAGTAAAATTAGCTGGAGACGTTTCTATGCACATGCACGTCAGCCGTATCTTCGAAAAGGAAGGGTGGAGAGTTGCGCAGACGTTTCACAAATTACTTTCATCACTTGTCTCAAAACTACATATCCTGTCTTCCCTTCGGTTACTGCACATTAAGGGCTGTAGTTTCTATACACGCAGTAAACTTCTGTTGCACAATAGCGACTGTGCTGCACTTATTTTCATTATATTACATGTCCACGAGTCTCGTGTTTTCTCTGAATGGAGGGGCTAAATTCAGCATTGTTTGTAGAACGCACCTATATTGATTCAAAACACGGCAGCATCGCCGTGACAATGTCGGCTGACGTGCCTCTGTTCATGCAGGTTTTCTGCGCATGCCTAAGCTTCATCACTGGGGGTGCAGCAAAATCTTTCGACCCTGGACGCCCTAAGCTTCGCTACGATACCGGCCTACCACGTCACTTCTGTGTGGGCGGTGTTTCCGGCCAGTTCGCTGAGGGCACCAGCACCCTGGAGCATCGACACGTGGATGGCCTTTTTCACTTTCCATCTGGGGGCACGATGACGTCACGACGCATGCTCACAAGGGATCATCTGCATGCTATAAATGCATGTCCATCGCCTACCGGCTTCAGTGGACACGGCAGCATCGCCGTGACAATGTCGCCTGACGTGCCTCTGTTCATGCAGGTTTTCTGCGCATGCCTAAGCTTCATCACTGGGGGTGCAGCAAAATCTTTCGACCCTGGACGCCCTAAGCTTCGCTACGATACCGGCCTACCACGTCACTTCTGTGTGGGCGGTGTTTCCGGCCAGTTCGCTGAGGGCACCAGCACCCTGGAGCATCGACACGTGGATGGCCTTTTTCACTTTCCATCTGGGGGCACTTATGACGTCACGACGCATGCTCACAAGGGATCATCTGCATGCTATAAATGCATGTCCATCGCCTACCGGCTTCAGTGGACACGGCAGCATCGCCGTGACAATGTCGCCTGACGTGCCTCTGTTCATGCAGGTTTTCTGCGCATGCCTAAGCTTCATCACTGGGGGTGCAGCAAAATCTTTCGACCCTGGACGCCCTAAGCTTCGCTACGATACCGGCCTACCACGTCACTTCTGTGTGGGCGGTGTTTCCGGCCAGTTCGCTGAGGGCACCAGCACCCTGGAGCATCGACACGTGGATGGCCTTTTTCACTTTCCATCTGGGGGCACGATGACGTCACGACGCATGCTCACAAGGGATCATCTGCATGCTATAAATGCATGTCCATCGCCTACCGGCTTCAGTGGACACGGCAGCATCGCCGAGACAATGTCGCCTGACGTGCCTCTGTTCATGCAGGTTGGTGACCATAAAAATGGCTTCCATAGTAATGTTCTTGGTCTTATAGTGCTGCCGTGTCCACGAGTTGTCTTTGACTGTATATGTGAGTGTTTTTCCATTGCGGGCTTGTTGTTGGGTCTCTCTGGGGATGTAGAGAAGAATCCAGGACCAATAACGGAAGATTTGTGCAGGGAATTGCTCCAAAATCAGAAAGAAATTTTGTCTAAACTTACTGCGGTTCAGGAAAAGCAAGACTCGTTTGAAACAAGATTCCTAGAAATGCCGAACCGGCTTCTCGTTATTGAAACTAAGGTTCAAAGCTTAGACGAGACTCGGAACAGACTTGCAACTCTTGAAGAAACTGTGGCCGGCCGCAGTCTCGAAACGTCTAGTCTGGTCAAACAGGTGGATGACTTGGATAATCGTTCACGACGAAATAACCTTATCATTAGAGGAGTAGCAGAAGAGGAAAATGAAAAGGAAGAAACACTCGTAAGAAAAGTAAAAGACGATATCTTTAACGCTACTCTGAAAGTGAATGTGAATTCTATTGATAGAATTCACAGATTAGGTAAGAAACTTTCTGGTAGAACTCGTCCTGTCATCTTGAGCGTGGCAGACTATAGAGATAAAATAAAAGTTCTGCAGAATTGCTCGAAACTGAAGGATACTGATTACAGTATCAGCGAGGATTTCTCTAAAAGAGTACAGGGAATACGAAAAAAGCTATGGGACTCGGCAGGTGATGAAAGGAAGGCAGGAAAAAAGGTAAAGCTTGTTTTTGATAAATTGAGGGTAAACAACACGCTGTACAGCTGGAATGAAGAGCGTGAGGAAAGGTGCAAACTGGGAAGTCATTCAGGAACAAGAGATAATTTACATATACCGGGTCGACATGTTGGCTTCAAAATAATTAATGTAAACGCGAGAAGCGTACTAAACAAAACACACTCGCTTGAAGCTTTAGTTATTGATCATGAACCTGATATTGCCGTAATTACGGAAACTTGGTTACATAAAAACATACCTGATAGCGAAATCACCCCACCTGGTTACACGTTGGTTAGAAGGGATCGAGATGGGAGAGGTGGAGGCGTGGCTCTTCTCGTCAAGCGAAACATCGTTTTTTCCCCTTTAGAAGTACCGGGTGATGTTGAAGCAGTGTGCATTAAAACTAAACTGAACAATCGAACTGTATTCGTCGGAGGGGTATACAGAGCTCCGAACTCTCCTGTAGAACATATCTTGCAACTTAGACAATTCATGGAAGCGTACATGAAAGAACAAGACAGCATACTATTACTAGGTGATTTTAATCTTCCAGCTATTGATTGGGATTCATATGTAGCCGGAGACACAGATGTCACTTCTTCTGAGGTATTTTTGGATTTAGCATTTTCATACAATTTAACTCAGATAGTTAAGGAATTTACTAGGGTGTGTGCAACAAGCTCTTCTGTACTTGATCTTATTTTAATTTCCAATGTATTGACAACGTATGTGAATGATTGTCTTGTTGAAGAAGGTTTATCCGACCATAAAATGGTTATTCTGTCCTTGAACATGTCCTCGTACCCCATGCAACAGGAATCAATCATCCATTACCTAAACTTTCAAGCTGCTGATGATGTTAGTATTTTGGATTACCTTGAAAGATCGTTTAACTTCATGTCTATTTATGAATCAAATGGTGGTACTGACGATCTGTGGGACTTTTTTTCCAAGATTACGATGCATTGTATTACGCGATTTATTCCTAAGAGCTTTGAAAAGTGCAAAAGAAAGAACCCGTGGATTACAAGGGAAATACTTCATGTCAAACGGAGGATGAAAGGGAAAAGGAAAGCTTGTTCACGAGATCCAAGTGTACACAACAAGACTTCACTTTATAACATGAAGCTTAACTTAAATCGTCTAGTCAAGGAAAGCAAGGAGAGATTATTTAATGTTACACTGAAAAACTTCCTTCAGGAAGCACCTAGTAAATTTTGGAGATACGTAAACCCTACAAAGAAACAACATAAAGCAGATGATGAAAGAACTACCCAGGAACGTATAGAGCATTTCAATTCCTTCTTTTCCTCCGTTTTCACCAAAGATGATGCTACACTTCCATCCTTTACTGACACTTCCGATCGCCCTCCAGCGTCCGACCTTCTTATCAACGAGGAAGGAGTGCTGAACCTTCTTCTGCGCATAAATACAAAGAAATCCCCTGGCCCCGACAGCATACCGAATGAGTTCCTATATAGATATGCTCAGTGGGTCGCTAAATATCTCACCATAATCTTTCAATCATCACTTACCCAGGGAACAGTTCCTATGGCCTGGAAACAAGCTAAAGTAATTCCTGTCCACAAAAGTGGGAGCACATCAGACGTAGGTAACTACCGGCCCATCTCTCTTACGAGCACCTGCTCCAAACTACTTGAACATATAATCAGTAAACATCTCTCAAATTATTTGGAAACTAACAATTTACTATCACCAGTGCAACATGGTTTTCGTAAAGGGTTGTCTACAATAACTCAACTCGTTCTGACAGTCCACGATCTTTCACTAACGATAAATAGCCGAGGACAGACTGACCTAATTTTTTTAGACTTCGCCAAAGCGTTTGACAAAGTCTCGCATCCTAAACTCTTGCTAAAAATAAATGAAATATTTAGAAATCCAAACATCACTAAGTGGTTTAGATCCTACCTCCACTCTCGTGAGTAGTATGTCGAAATAAATAAAATTAATCCACCTCCAAAGCAGTTTTGTCTGGAGTACCTCAAGGCAGTGTTTTGGGGCCTCTTTTATTTCTTATCTTTATTAATGATTTGCCTACTGATATAACCGTCCCGCTAAGATTGTTTGCAGACGACTGCGTAATATATAAAAGGATTGAATCTTTAAATGACCAGTTAGACCTCAACACCAATTTAAAAAAAATTCTACAATGGTGTAATGAATGACAAATGTCACTGAACCCAGTAAAATCAGTTTGTATGACTATAACGCGGAAAAAGACTGCCCCTGATGCATAAATACAGTATCGGTCGCCATGAACTAACAAGAGTAACAGAATATAAATATTTAGGATTAATATTTACTTCAGACTTGAGGTGGAACATTCACATCAATGAAGTTTGTAGAAGGCCAAAAAAGTTCTTTGGGGCCTCAGGCGAAGATTGTATAGCGCAACTCCTGAAGTGAAAAACCTGGCGTATAAGATATTAATACGGCCAATAATTGAATATGCTAGAATAGTATGGGACCCACACACTGCTACTAACCGTCATAAATTGGAAAGAGTTCAACGACTGGCTTCTAGATTTATATTTAATAAATATCAGCGCATGCACTCTCCTACTGAACTATGCAGTCGTGCAAACCTTTCCGCGTTAGATTTAAGGACGAAGTTTGACCGATTAAAATTTTTGTTTTTAATTATTCATAACCAGGTTAAAATAAATTTATCTGAATACTGCATAATTTCACCGGATCAACGCTTCAGACACAGGCACAGCTTATACATACAGCCGCCAGTTACACGAAATGATACATTCAAGTACAGCTTTTTTCCCAGGGTGATTAAGGAATGGAATGAATTACCAAATTCAGTTGTCACATCTGCCTCCGTCAGTGATTTTAGTGCTGGTTTAGAGAATGTCATCTTCTCTGGTATGAATGCGTCTTAGCATGTATTTTTGTTTCTGGTGCGCATAAAACAATGTATTTTGTCATTGTTCACTGCATGTCACTTTTTGTAGATATTGCCATTATACTGCCTTGTATATTTTTGTTTTTGCTCGAGATGGAGCAGAATTTTGTATCTTTTCTTCTATTTTTTTTCCACTCCTGTAAAGGCCCTTAATTGGGTTGACAGTATAAATAAACAACAACAACAACAACAACAAACCTAGTATTCAGCAAACGCTACTACTTACCTCAAGCACTTTGAAATTTGGCCTCACATTACCAATAAGATGCCTCCTAATTCCACGAAATATAATCGAGGTGACTTCTTCACATCGTTAAGCACGGGTGCTTCATTTGACGAATAAAAATAGGGAGAAAGCTAAAGTTCTGTAAACATTCCGAAAGCTCAAAATTGTTACAGAAGCGTTAAAATTCTCGTACACGTTACACAAACATGCACTAACTTTTGGCCAAATGCAGTAGATTCGCAGTTAGTGGAAATTGTTGAAACAAAAATAGCTCCTTAAACAGAACAACAGCCGCATAGTTAGTTGGTTTTCCATTTTGGAATTGAAAGGAAATCTTCGTTACGCACAACCACATATTCAACTTCAGGTAAACGAAACTGCAAACAGGACAGAAAACAAAGCTGCGGGGCCGATCTCAATGGCATAAAAATAGGGATCGCAGCTTGTGGCTTTCCCGCCATTTTTTGGCGTATTTTCCCGACAGTTCTCCATATTCTCACGTAATGTATCGAAGCTACATTCATGGCTTCCTTGTGGTGCCGTTGTCATTAAAGTTAAAGGTACAAACGGTGCACAAGGAATGAAAGAGGGAGAATACGTGGGCCCAGTTTTCTTTGCAAATGAAATGACAGCTGTAAACATTAAATTTTCACCATGCCAAAAAAATAAGATAAGCCCCATTTTCGGTACAGGTAAGTTCGAAGTTACGTAAAATTTGTCGAGATCGGGAACTGCAAGAGGGCCGCCATGTTGCGACTGTGCGCAGGCCCAGACGATGAGGTCCGATTCAGACGAGACCCGAAATCAACGCGATAACGAGCCTCGCTGTGATTCTTGGCGCCATCTTGTTTAGGCGTCCGCCATTAACGGTTCATAAATATTACATGAAAATTTTATAAATGGCCATTTGATCTTTCCGATAAATAGACAGGCTTATTTTTACACCTTGTACACATGGATGTTCTTTTAAAATGATTGTTTTTGATTATTATTTTCAATATCTTAAGCCTTACACAAATGAGTCGCAGTAACCTGGCTGTGCCTTTGCGGTTGCCACTTTTTAGCCCAGTTTTTTCTCTAAATGCCAAACTACAAGTACACGTGCAGGCGCGCCCACACGCCTCACGCATGCGCAGATGGTGCAGGACAGGTCGTACGCGTCGAAGCGCGGTTCGAGCACATATATATGTAATGTTTACGCAGGCTAAGGAAATAGCGTTGCCCAACATGGCGGAACCGATGGCTCCGGCTTCAGCATGAATTCTCGTGATGGCTACGTTCTCACTCGCGTTGATCGACAGTAACTATTCGAATGAGCTTTCACTTTCTCTAAGCTCACCCGAAACGTTAGTTAAAACCGCATAGCGCGTCAAGTTTCTGGGATCATTCTGCGATTCCGGCGCCCGTCGGCCTAGCGCGACGTGTCCGCATATATCTACAACGGGATGGTTGGTAATGGAGTGTCTTGACTTGGGTATGTTTGGAACGAGGCACCAGACGAAACGACGTCTACCGAGGCGAAAATGTTATCCAAGTGGCCGCGCGCTGGCACACGTCTAATGGGTTCAAACCGGCATTACTCGCGAGGCGCGGCAAACGCAAGGTGCGTGGGCGCGAATTTCGCGCGCCGGTACGAGTACGTGTAGTTTGACCTTTAAAATGCGTTTACTGGTGAATCCATTACGACGTCATGTCTTAGTGTGCCATCAAGCTACGTATTAGATAGGGCAATGTATTTTGCAAAGAAAAAGAGCAGACTAACATTTTTTAACAGAAAAAAAGAAAATGTTAGAATAAAGACATGAGTTGCGGACGTTTTATGCAAGTATTTTTTGATCGTTGTTTGAATTTGCCCAGTACTTCCTGTAAAATTAAGGGAAATTTATGCGAAGATGCCAGGGCACCTACGGAGTTTGTGTTGCGTAGCAAGAGGGCCGTTTTCGTTGCTATGCCGGCTCCATTGGCAGTGCAGCTGCGTGGTGATTCATCCACATTTGTTTCTCGTGAACCATGCATAGAAATTTACCCAACATTACGGGAGGTCAGAAGCTCCTACTTATTATACCCTTTGACATGCATTACGTACGAAAGCACACCACTCAGTGACAGATGAGGGCCGCAAAGTTATCCGTAAATGAACAGGACATAAACTATCTGTGCTAATTGGCGCTGTGTCAGAGAACCGAATTCGGCTTGATTTGTAGTTTCTTTCTTTGGAAGGAAAAAGCGTTATGGTACACAGGGCATTTTTTCCGACACTTAGTGGACGAAAAAAAAGCTTGCGCCAACATATGTATATTTCTGCCGCCATTGAAATTGACTAAATCTAATACATTCTTGAGTTATCTAGTGACGATTCTTCGTAAATGATATCCTAGCAGTGAAGTAGTGATGTCTACCAAGATTATCGCCGGTCCATATCCAACATTGTACAAGTAGAAAGAACGAAAATTGCTTTAAAGAATACAGTCGAGATAAGAATGTTTTCTTGCTGAAATGTTCTATTCGTAACCTCTTATTATCAAGAGAAGTAACAGACATGAAGTAATTAGTTATTTATTCGCTGTGGGGCTCGTGCCTCAATTGGAGAAACTGGTGCGGCCAGCGTCAATGCAGGTCGCCTTAGTTAGAATTGCGCGACTAGAACTACTTCTGGTGTATTCGTCCTCAAAATCCGTCACAGACTACAGTGGTGTTCCACTTCACTTTGTGCTGCTTCGCTCGACAAAGGCTTCTTTCACGGATCGTAAATACCCCTTTCACGGATCATAAATATTACATGAAAATTTCATAAATTATAAATGGCCATCCGATCTTAAACCGAAGCTGTTATAGGCTAGGTTCTAGGAGATCGCGTTCGGCAACGGAAGGAGATAGATAGACCAGAAATAGATCAACAAATTCCGGCTTCATGTGCGTGACGGAGATGGATGGCCCATTCTTATACCCCTCGACACCGCCAATGCCTCTTTCACAACCAGCAGTTGTGCCCCTTTGTCTCGTGACGTAGAGATTGTGCTAGTGCCGCTATCAGCAGTTGCCCTTTGGACTCGCTATGGTACGGACGCTCTTTTAACCACATCTTCCACGATCCTGACGATACCGCGCAGTGTGCCGCGGTTATGAACGCTTAGGCTCATACGCTATTATATGACGATGGGGCGGACTGTGCGCAGCAAACGCACTACATGGCAATCGCGCGGGCGAAAACAAGACGCCTATGCCTTAATTGCTCTTTGACGAACATGCCGAAGAGGCTCAATACAGTCAATAATGATAATATAAAAATTCACCAGCAGAACCACCATAGTCACAGCTTGACTGGCTTCCATCTTCGCTGTAGATGGAAGGGCTCTGAATGATACAAAATTGAGTCGTAGAAACCTGGCGGCGCCTTTGCGGTTGCCACTTATTTAGTTCAGTTATTCCTCTTGTGCGTTTACCGGTAAAACCATTACATCATACCTTAGTGTTCTATCATGCTGTGTAGTAGATAAGGAAATGTATCTTGCAAGAAAGAAGTGCAGACGCATTTTTCAATAGAAAAAAAAAAAATGTCAGAGTAAAGACATCAGTTGCGGACGTTTTACGTAAGTATTATTTGATCGCTGTTTGCGATATACCCAGCCCTTTTTGGAAAATTAAGAGAAACTTCTGTGAATAAGCCAGGGCACCCACGGAGGTTGTGTGCCGTAGCAAGAACGCAGGTGTCGTTATAATGCCGGCTCCATTGGCGATCCGAATACACTGTGTCCTGGGATGTAATACCACATTTGTTTCACGTGAAAATATGTGTACACTCTTACTTAACAGTACGGGAGGTCTAATACACTACTTAGAAATGTACACCGTTCAAAGACAGATGGGTGAGACAAAACTATCTGTGCGAAAGCCGTCTCCCAGAACCGAACCCGTTTTGAGTGTAGTTTGTTTCTTTTGAGCGAAAAAGTGTTATGATGCACAACGCATTATCTTTTCCGAGACTTAGTGGAGAAAAGAAAAGCTTGCGCCAGCACATGTTTATTTGTGCAACGACTGAAATAGAAATAAACTTATACATTGTTCAGTTATCTAGAGACGATACTTCGCAAATGATATCCTAACAGCAAGGTAATGAGATCTAATCTTTCACGCTGGCAATGGAACACGGTTGCTTAAATCTGCAAAGTGATCAATATTCTGTGTCTACCATCGTTGTTATATGGCGCCATTATATCCAAGATCCTCGCCCGTACATATAGCACATGGTTCAAGTAGAAAGAATCGAAGTTGTTTGAAACAATACAATGGAGGTAATAACATGTTTTCCTAGAGAAATGTACTGCTAGTAACCGCTTATTAGCTAGAGAACAAATGTTTACGTAGGGTCTGGTCAGGGAGTTATCTGAATGATGCGTAAGCATTTCGTAGAAACGGCGTGGTGTTGAGTGCTCACACTCAACACTGCTGGTAATCCCAGCACTGCTGAGTGGCTGCGGTCGTCTTGGCGTCATTTCGTTAAATGCGATTAGGGTGGCTACATGCCACACCGTTTAAAACGGCGTTGCATGTAGGCTCCCTAAATGCGATAGCGCTGCGGCGGCACGAACTCCTGCGGATGGTGGCGCAGCGTGAATTGATCAGGCAAGCATACTACTGCAGGTGGCGGCGCGAGGTGCGCTGCTTCCGTTGTGATGCGAAGCTACGGCTGCTCCACAGTTCTGGCTTACTAAAGGTGTACCTAGTGCGTGCCTGACTGCACACGTCACGTGGTCACAGAGACGCTCTCGTGCCACTGTTTGCGCGTTCATTGTCCTCATCTTCTACAGCTGGCTCCAATGCCGCTGACCATGCCAGCATTCCCATACTGCCCCGCGTGCCACTGCTCGCGCGTTCGTCGTGCTGTTCTTCCACAGCTGGCGAAAACATTGCTGCTGGTTCTATTTTGAAAGCGATCGCCTTCCGCGAAGGACGGGCGGATGCTCAGACAGCTTTCTCGTTGGGTAACCATAGAAATGCTTACGTATTTAAAAGAAATATGTGGTAATTAGTTCTTATTTATTCGCTCTTGGGCTTGTGCCTCAATTGCAGAAACTGATTGTACGGTCAGCGTCAATGCAGGTCCACTTAGTAGAAATTATTAGAGTAGAAATACTTCTGGTTTATTCTCATCAAACTCTGTCACAAACTACAAAGGTATTCCCCCTGACTTTGTCTTGCTTACTCGACGCAGGCTTCTTGAAGCACGGTTAAGTGCAACTGAGAATAATTCCTTGGAAAGTGTGGTGCGAGGCACCCCGGAAGTATGGCGAGTTGCCGGTTCAATTTCGCTGTCGCGACGAATGCCCTAATTGTTTGATGAAGTTATTTGACATGTGTAGCAAATAAAGCATTCAGAATTTACAACACATTTCTTGATATTGTCGCGGAATTCTGTCCATACCTATATGGACGGCCGTTCGTGGTCATAACAGACCATCATATGCTCTGCTGGCTCTCAACACTTAAAGACCCCACCGGGAGGCTCGGTCGTTGGGCATAACGATTACAGGAGTACACGTTCTCGGTAGTGTACAAATCTGGCAAGTTACACAATGACGCCGATTGCCTCACCCATCATCCCGTTGAACCATCCGACTTCACTGTAACGGACCCCGACACCTATGTCTTGGCGATAACAGACTTCATCTATGTGGCCGACGAATAACGTAGGATCCATCGTTGCTCTCTCTTATTGACCGTCTGCAATCCGGCACCCTCGACCCTTCCCTCAACAGGTTCTTACTTCAGGATAACGTTTTTATCGCCGCAGCATGTACCCCGACGGCGCAGAACTCCTGCTCGTTGTCCCGCATCATCTGCGCAGGAATGTCCTCGTCCAGTTACGTGACCCCCCACTTCCGGGCACTTGGGCGTCTCCAGAACTTATGATCGCATACGACGACGTTTTTTCTTGAAGGTTTTTATCGGTCCGTTCGCCGCTACGTAACATCTTGTGACCTGTGTCAGCGTCGCAAGAAACCTGCGACTCAACCTGCTGTTCTCCTTCAGCCAATTGACGTTCCTACCGAGCCGTTTTATCGAGTGGGCCCTGGATTTTCTCAGTCTCTTTCCAATTTCCACGAAAGACAATAAATGGATTGCAGTCGCTACGAATTATAGCACTTGATATGTCATTACTCAAGCGTTGCCAACCAGCTGCATGCGCCACAGACGTAGCCGACTTCCCACTGCATGACGTCATCCTCCAACATGGGGCTCCACGTCATCTACTGACAGATCGCGGTCGCTGCTGCCTGTCTCGTGTGGTTGACGATCTACTTCGATCATGTGCTACTCATCACAACTTCACGACCTCACATCACCCTCAAACCAATGAACTCACCGAACGCCTAAACCATACACTGACCGACCTGCTTTCCATGCACGTTTCCGATGATTACCTACGATTTGGACTCTGCGCTTCTGTTCGTCACATTTGCATACAACTCATTGCTTCATGAAACTGCCGGCTACTCACCCTTCTATCTTCTCTTTGGACACCATCCCTTACTACCCTTTGACACCTTGCTCCCTTCTGATCCTGCCTCCACGTCCACGACTTCCTATGCGCAAGATGGCATCACGCGTGTGCTCATCGCGAGCACAGTAGCCGGCGCTCGGCACTCGTCATCGTAGACCGCACAAAAGTCCATTTACGATCGTCGACACCGGGATAGTGATTTTCCACCGGGCTCTCTCGTCCTTCTCTGGCTCACGTCTCGTCGTGTCGGCCTTTGGGAAAAGTTAATGTCGCGGTATGTCGGGCCCTACCGCGTGCTGCGCCAGGCGACTTCCTGTCACCTTTGAGATATCTCCCATGGCATCCACCTCATCGACTGCCTCACCATGAAGTGACATCGTACATGTTTCCCGCCTCAAAATTTACAACTGTGATAGCCCATTTTGACCACAACCAGCACAGGGTGGATGCTTCATCGGCCGGGGATAATGTCACGAGCAATGGCAAAGACAAATACGTTGTAGTGGGGCTGGGTCAGAGGCTCTCCTGTCGGACTGAACACCTGCCGGAACCTGTGCGCTCTGTGCAGTCATGACTAGACAAGCGCTAGCCTAATTAAATACTCCCCGTAACAATATTGACTAGAGACGCCAGCGTCTCCTTACGTACATTTGATGGAGAAAAAAATTAGGCAGGCTAGGTGACTATTTGTCACCGCCCCATTTCAAATTGGATCCCAACAAATCATCATCAGCAGCAACAGCATCAGCAGCGTCGTATCGTGCCACGTGTGAAGGGATGCGACATGTGCGCCGCGTAGTCTCAATACCTATGCTTACTCTTCGGTACACGTTAAGGTGCCTCCTCGCAATGTACAAACCTCAGCTGAAGGAGAGAATCGTAGAGCTACGCGCGCGGCTGCAGCCAGGCAATGTCTTGGTGAGCAGACCGCTGTGCAGAGAGCAGAACAAGCTGCAGCTCGCCGTTGACGGCGAGCGGACAAGTTCAGTTCGTTCTGGTGAAAACGACGCAAGGAGACTACGCGGCGAAGACCTTCGAGGGCGTGCTGCCGAAAATGGTGCTCCTATGGAACCGCTCCTCCAGCTAACGCTGTGAATGTGCAGCAGGTGCCGCGCAGGCCGGTGACTTTATTGCTGCGTATCTGCATGTAGTCCGTTATTGTAGTCATCCGGAAGCTACGTAGCGTAAAACAAACAGTAATACTTTTTGGTGCTGTTTTTGAGCGTGCATATACTTAGCAGGGGCGTGGCAGGGGAGAAAGGCCACGCGAGAAACATGTCTGGAACTTTCCATCGCGTCGTATGTGCATAATGCCCCCTGGAGCTTTTTGAACGTTGTCACAATACCCTCTTGGCAGCTGTAATTAGCCGTGACCCCCCACAAAAGCATTGCAGCAACGGCAGCGCTTACGTTTCTACTAACGTGTAACAGTCCAGAGGGGAGATGGAATGACAGAGAGGAGGAATGGAGAGGAGGCAGAGAATGCGTAGAACCTATGTATTCACGAAACCAGTGAATGACAACCTTGCTCTCAGTTACCATACAGGGGGGCAGGGCTGGAGAGGGTAAAGGCAACGAGAGAACGCGAGGAAACGCTACTGCTAGACACCACATTGGTTGCGGACAAACTGGATTAATTTAGGTTCAAGTTACGATTTGGTGGCACGTGCATTTTTTGGATTTAATGGTACATACAAGACTCCATGCAAGTTTGCCAAACGGACAACTGACGCACGGTGTACAGACGCAAAGCCGCATTTAAGCACCGTCTAGGCAACACTACCGAAACGGTCGCACGTTAAATCAACACTTCTGTGCCCGCCGCGGTTGCATTACGGCAATGGGTCGGCTATGGGCTCAAGGCCGCGTGTTTGGTCGCGACCGTGGCGTCCCGTCTTTCGACAGGGGCGTACCTTTCGCACCTTTCTATGCCAATTTTGATATATACCAAGAGAACTAGACGCGACTTTTAAACAAGCAGGCTTTTAGCGTCACATCACCTACGCCAAAACGTGTCAGGCAATACAAGCTTCGCTTGAAACGAAGATTAAGGACACGTATACAAAAATGCAAGCAATGAAAAACATGTATAGCATACTTGCTTAAATCAAGCAGGCTAGATGACTGTCACCGCCCCGTTTCAAAGAGACTGCCATTAAATAATTATCATCATCGTTAGCATCGTATCGAGCCATTTGTCACGCGACGTGACATGCGCGCCGCGTTGCGTGGAAATGTGCGAACATTGTATCGCAGTTGCGCTATAGTTCGTTAGGTGTCCCGACACGTAGCAGTTGCATATAGCGGTCGCATGCTGCATGTAGCGGGACCAGGGGCGCGATCTTGTACGCGTTCCAAAATGGAACGGAGGCGTTTCCGTTCCATCGAGCCGCACATGATTGGTCAATTTCAACCGCGACGTTCAAATTGACCAATCGTGTGCGGCTCGATAGAACGGAACGCCTCCGTTCCATTTTGGAACGCGTACAAAATCGCGCCCCTGGTTAATGGAAGTAGGCTAGGTGACTATTTGTCACCTCCCCGTTTCGAAAGGGAGGCCAATGAGCCATCGTCGTCATCATAATCAACGTCATCACATCATGCCACGGGTCAAGGGATGTGACATGTGCGCCACGTAGGCTGGATGCCTTTGTTTATTATTAGGGACATGTTAAAAAGTACGAACCTCTGCTAAGCGAATCGTGCAGCTAGGCACGCGGCTGCAAGCAGGCAACGTCGGGCTAAGCAGACTGCTGTGCAGAGCCCGACTGGATGCGGGGCAAGCCACAGCTCGCCGTCGACGCCGGTTAGGCGGTTCAAATCGTTATCTCGAAAACGACGCGAAGAGACTTCGCGACCAGGACCTTGTGGTGCTTGGTGCAGAAAATTAAGCTCCTAGCAAGCCGCTTCTTCAGCTTGCTTTGTGACTCTGCTGCGTGTGCTGTGCTGGCCTGTGGCTTTTTTTTTTTTTTACAATCACTGCTATGTAAGCACGCACACTTAAATGAGGTTGCACAAGAGCTATGTTACAAAGGCTGTGGTTAAATTAGAGGCTTTTTACTTTCTCTACGCATAACGCACAAGCTGCCCCTGATTTTCGAGTAATCTAATCAAAGTGTCTTATCTAGTTCAAGAATGTATATGGGTAATGGTGTAAACCGTGTATTAAAAACAAAAATAGCTAGAATACGTGGGTCCAGTCTTCTTCCGAAATGTAATCTTACCTACAAACGTAAAGTTTTGGCCATGCAATTAAATAGAATGGGCCCCGTTTTCGATACATGTAAAGTCAGAGTGACGTAGACATTTCTCACGATACTGGGAAAGGTGGCTGATAAACGCCGCATAGGGAGTTCGAGTACCTGCTCACACAATTTTTATAATTACTGCTTTTGAAACTTGCTCGCTCATCAAGCTATAAATTTAATTCTGGGTTTTACGTACGAAAGCCCCATTTGATTAAGAGGCATGCTATAATGGGGGATTCTGGAGTACCAATAACGATTTTTGGTTGTTTAATGTGCCCCTTATTTAAGTCAACGAGTGTTTTTTTATATTGTTTTTTGCATTTCGATGCTATCATAACTAGCCCGCCTTGGCCGCGATATAATGGAGGCCCTCAAGCTTAGCAATGGAAAGCCTTAGGCACTAAGCTACCGCGGTGGGTATCACACTGGGAATGCTGCAGCATCCAGCTAATATAATCAACTCAAGAGGAGAACCTCCTCATGGCACCCATGCATTGAAATCAGCAACTGAAATGCGTCGCCATGTTTGTACTTTGCGACGGCGCGCGTGCGCAGACGACGAGATGCGATTCAGACGAGACGCGAAATCAACGCGATACCGAGCCTCCCTCAGTACGGTGGCGCCATCTACTTCAGGCGCCAGCAAACGCATCATTTATTGCATTTTAAAAGTTATCTAAGCGTTTTATAAAAAAAGTCACAGGCCTGCGCGGCATACGCAGCACAGTCACAGCGTAAGCTGGTGCAGCGGCTCAAGAGTAACTCCAATTTGGGCACCACGCACAACAGGGTCTTCGCGGCAGTCTGTTCACCTCGTTTTGACGAGAACGATCTGAACTCTTTGCCCGGCGTCGACGGCGAGCTGCGGCTTGTAATGCTCTCTGCACAGCAGTCTGCTGAACCCGATGAAGCCTTTGAACTGCAACTTACATGTCGGGTTAAGGTGCCTTTCCAGGCATCTTAACTAGATGGCGTCACCCTACTGGCGGAGGCTCGGCAGCTCGGAAGCGCGTTGATTGCGCGCCTCGTCTGAATCGCACATGCTCGTCTGCGCCTGTGGACGCAGCGTTTGCAGGCATATAACCTAGATGGCGCCACCATACTGGCGGAGGCTCGAGTCGTCTTCCCCTGCGTGCTTGCCTTATATATGGTTATTTTCCGCGGCCCGATAGCAAGCGCTTGCGTGGCTCAGTGATATAGTATACGGCTCCCACGCGCGGGCGCGGGTTCATTCCCGGCGGGAATCGCGCACTTTTTTTCGCGTTCCCGGCGATAGCGGTTACGCGGCGGACGCCGGCGGTGGCATCATCGCGACCCGAAACGGCTATTGAAATGAGCCCATAACATCTTACGCTGTAAAATATTGGCCGCCATCCTGCCCTGCGAATGTCCAGCGAAGCTGTATGAAACACCACACACCACACGTATTCACGCTGTTCTTCTGGTGTCTTTAAGTTCCGTGGTCTACCCATTCTGAACTTACCGTCCCTCGTTACGGGACCACGATAACCTCACCACGGTAGAAGAGTGGCTGGAGGCGCTCAAGAGCTCCGACCGCGCCACTCAGCTGCTGTCCGGAGGGCTCGCGAGGCGGCGGTGAGGCACGGCCTGCCCGTCCCGATGTGGGAGCGGCCCGCAGTGGCTCCCACGTGGCTCCCATGTATATATATATATATATATATATATATATATATATATATATATTACAAATTTTCCGACCAACGACAGGCACACAGCATCTGTGCAGTATACAAGTACGAGAAGATGTACGAGAACAAAATACGGAATGAGCTTTAGAAATTGTCCACCTGCACGTGCTACTTGTAAAGTATTGTTTTTGAATAATATTTTTAATATTCTTAGCGTTATAAAATTCAGTCGTCACCGTATTCGTCGTCATCACATGTCACAAACTACACAGGTGTTCCACTTTGTCCTGCATTACTCGACGCAGGCTTCTTGAAGCACGCTTAAATGCAACTCATAATATTTCATACTAAAATTTGCTGTTCGACAACGTGTTAGTACGGCTTGCCGCCGGTTCAGTTTCGATGTCGCGACTAACCTAGATGGCGCCACCATACTGGCATAGGCTCGAGTCGTCTCCCGCTGCGTGCTTGCCTTATATATGGTTATTTTCCGCGGCCCGAAGCAAGCGCTTGCGTGGCTCAGTGATAAAGCATCCGGCGCCCACGCAGCGGGCGCGGGTTCATTCCCGGCGGCAATCGGGTACCTTTTTCGCGTTTCCGGCGATAGCCGTTAGGCGGCGGACGGCGGAAGTGGCATCATCGCGACCCGAAACGGCTATTGGAACGAACCCATAACATCTTACGCGGTGAAACATTGGCCGCCATCCTGACCTGTGAACGTGAATGTCCAGCGAAGCTGTATCAAAGACCACACATGGTCGAACCATGTATTCACGCTGTTCTTCTGGCGTCTTTAATTTTCGTGGTCTACCTATTTTGAACTTACCCTCCCTCGTTACGGGACCTCGATAATCTCACCACGGTAGAAGAGTGGCTGGAGGCGCTCAAGAGCTCCGACCTCGCCGCTCAGCTACGGGCTGTCCAGAGGGCTCGCGACGCGGCGGTCAGGCATGGCCTGCCCGTCCCGACGTGGGAGCGGCCGGCGGTGGCTCCTCCGCCGTAAGGGATTCTCGGAGTCGCTCCTCACGACCTAAAATAAAGTTCATTGTCTGTCTTTCTGTCTGTATACCCATGACAGTCTTAGAATGAACTGAACAAGAGTCTGGGCGGGTCTTTTTATATATATGATAGCGTGGTGCCGTCACTAAGTATATATATATAATCAGCCTATAATTATGTCCACTGCAGGACGAAGGCCTCTCCCTGTAATCTCCAATTACCCCTGTCTTGCGCTAGCTGTATCCAACTTGCGTCTGCAAATTTTTGGACTTCATCACCTCACCCAGTTTTCGGCCATCATCGACTGTGCTTCCCTTCTCTTGGTGTATATATATATACAAATTTTCCGACCAACGAAAGGGATACAGCATCTGTGTGGAATACAAGTACGAGAAGATGTACGAGAGAAAAATAAGGAATGAGCTTTAGGAAATTGTCCACCTGTACGTGCTACTTGTAAAGGATTGTTTTTGAATAATATTTTTAATTTTCTCAGCGTTACAAAATTCAGTCGTAGACACATGGCGGTGCCTTTACAGTTGTCACTTTTTTAGCATACATTTGATCCAATGCCTTTAGCTGTAAAATCGTTATGATGTCATATCTTAGTGCGCTATCAAGCTACGTATAGAGGATATGGAAACATACTTTGCAAACAAATTTTTCAATGGCAGAAAAGAAAATGTCTATATAAAGACATACGTTGCGGATATTTTACGTAAATATTTTTCTATCAGCGTTTGCATTTGTCCAGTATCCTTCGGAATATGAAGATAAACTTATCTAAATATCCCAGGGCACTCATGGAGTTTGTGTGACATTGCAAGAGTGCGCTTTTCATTACACTGCGGCTCCATTGGCGATAGGATCTACGCAATCAGGCACAATACCAGCATTTATCTCACGTGAGAGCATGTGTAAACTTTTACCAAACATTGTACGTATAACCGGACGATCGCATTCGGCAATGAAACTTTCAATGCGAGCTTATTGGCTGGTTGAGCAGAACCAGATGAACTGATCGGCTGGTGGAGCACTGATTCAGGCAAACGTGATAGTACTCCCGAAAATGATCGTTCACAGGACGGGAAGACTGATGCGAATCAGGCTTCTACTCTTTTACTTGCACTACTCAGTTACAGAGGGGTTGCAAATCACTCAGTTACAGAGGGGTTGCCACAGGGCTATCCGTAATTGAACAGGAAGTGAAATATGTATGCTATGGCTGTCTCCTAGCACCGACGCCGGCCTGGTTTGTAGTTCTTTAGGGACGAAACTCCTTAGGGCGTGGGTCTGTCCTTCCTCCGATGTAGTATGTAGCCACCTGTAGTTTTATGAAGTGTTCACTAGATGGCGTAAGTGGTAGCCACCTGTAGTTTTATGAAGTGTTCACTAGATGTCGTAAGTGTCGATCTTTCTATATATAAGTGTATATAATGTCACTAGATGGCGCTAGTTTTTCGTATAGCTGATGAGAAATCCTACAACGTAGTGCGACGGGTTACCGCTAGGGGTGTTATAATAAAAGGTGCTCGCTTTTGGCACGCTTTCTCTTTCGCTCGGAGTTGCCGGATGGAAGACAAGGCTGCGGAGCGGAGAGCGCGGAAGGCGGCGGCGGCGCGCAACAATGCAGTGCGACGGGTTACCGCTAGGGGTGTTATAATAAAAGGTGCTCGCTCTTGGCGCGCTTTCTCTTTCGCTAGGAGTCGCCGGATGGAAGACAAGGCTGCGGAGCGGAGAGCACTGAAGGTGGCGGCGGCGCGCGCTCGCAGGCAGAATCCCGCGGAGAGAGCCCGCGAGGCCGCGGCTTCACGACAGGCAGCGCTGCGGCGGCGCGAAGACCCCGTAGTGCGAGAACGAGAGGCAGAAGCGGCACGGCTGCGGCGCGAAGACTCAGGCGTTCGCGAACGCGAAGCAGCGGCGTTATCCAACCGTTATCCCTTCATTTCACGGACCACAAAGCCGTCGTAATGAAGGGACTCCGCAAATCAAGCATCTAAGAAGAAGCGTCTAAGAAAATAAAACGTATTGTATATATACACACACTGTTTCTCACGTGTTTACTTGATCATATACTGGGCGAATTACTCGGAGTATTCACGGTTTACCGATGATCCCTCCGGAGCTTCGCCCCTTCATCATCATTCACCTCGTGGATATGCTGTGTTTTTTTTCTTTTTTACATCCTAACAACAGCAAGGTAACTAGGTCCATTCTTTAACGCTCGCAAAACAATATGGTTGCTGAAACCTCCACAGTAATTAATGTACTGTTTCTGCTGTAACTTAATAAAGTAGTGATATACCACTGGTGCTATTCGGCGCTGTAATTACAAGACCGTACATGTTCGACATGGCTCAAGCAGAAAGAACGAAAATGCTTTGAAAGAATACAGTGGATATATATACAGGGTGTTTCAGCGAACACTTTCAAAATTTATTTAAGGTTGCCTGTGTCAGATAGCCCAATTCTAGTTAATGAGCCGGTCTACTCGAAGAGGCGGACATTACTTGCACAAGAAATTGAAAAGCATAATCGAATCATTAGCAATAATTCACTAATTAAGTTTTTCAATAATTACCTGATGGCTCATATTGCAATTTACAAATTTTAGCCGTGGAGTTCGCAAGGCGGATAAC
Organism: Dermacentor silvarum; assembly: GCF_013339745.2. Taxonomy (NCBI): domain Eukaryota; kingdom Metazoa; phylum Arthropoda; class Arachnida; order Ixodida; family Ixodidae; genus Dermacentor; species Dermacentor silvarum. The sequence continues at coordinate 60,113,255 of NC_051164.1, forward strand.
CTTGGAATTAATTGTCGGGATGACACCAATTTCTATATAATAATTCCCGAACTTTGCCGAGAAATGCATTGGCGTTCCAGTTAATTTTGTGCTTGAATGCATAAAGCCACGTTTTGTTAAGATACTAACTGGAACGCCAATGCATGAACTAAAATTGTGCTATCGGCCACAGGCAACCTTTAAGCATTTTTGAAAGTGTTCGCTGAAACATCCTGTATTTATATATGAAATTTACTGTGAGGAATTTCTTATTAGCGAGAAAAAATAAGCAATATGTAGTAATTAGTGCTTATTTCTGCGCTCTTGGGCTCATGCCCGTATTGCGGAAACGTGTAAGGTCAGCGTCGGTGCAGGTCCCCTTACTATAGAACTTTGACACTAGCACTACTTCTGGCGTATTCGTCGTCATCATATGTCACAAACTACACAGGTGTTCCACTTTGTCCTGCATTACTCGACGCAGGCTTCTTGTAGCACTCTTAAATGCAACTCAGATTATTTCATACTAAATTTGGTGTTGGACAACGTGTAAGTACGGCTTGTGGCTGGTTCAATTTCGCTGTCGTGACAAGTGCCTCAATTGTTTGATGAAGTTATTGGACAAGTACAGGTAATAAATTATTGAGTATTTGCCACACATTTATTGATATTCACTATAGGAAGCGCCAGCATCGCCTTATGTACATTTGATTAAAAAAAAAACCGGCTGGTCCCATGCCGTGGGGGAATCGATGTTATGCGAAGCAGTGTACGGGGAGCCTACCAAGTTAACGAAACGACCATGAGAGCACCAAGACGTAGGTGGATCTTTCATGAACTACATGACACACATGTCATGAGTCCTCAGGGGTCCCTTCAGCTACGCCTAAGAGACTTTAAGGCGAAAGCCTTACTCATGCTCATGACCATGACTTTGACCATCAATTTTTCCTTTACTTATTACCACATCGAACCCATGCCAGTGCTTCTTGAGTGTTGATATTTTTTCGCAGAGTCATTGTCATTTTTCTGAGTCATGCTCATGACTGTGACTTCTACCAGCATCCTTTAGTGTTTCCTTCACTTAGTATGCACGTCCGAACCCATTTCCGTGGTTTTTGAGTGTTAATATTTTTCGCTGTGTCAGTGTCCTGACCTACATGACACGCATGTCATGACATTTATGGCATGACCTATCATTTATGTTCGTGATACACTCCTGTCATACTATGCCAATTTTGGTACCTATCAAGTTAACGAAACGACCATGAGAGCACCAAGATGCCGGCGGCTGTTTCATGACCTATACATGACACGCATGTCATGACATTCATGTCATGACATATCATTTATGTTCGTCATGTACTCATGTCACAGTATGCCAATTTCCGTACATACCAAGTTAACGAAAGGACCATGAGAGCACAAAGACATAGGCGGCTAGATACATAGATACTGTCCAAGTGGCAAATGTTCGCCAAGAAATGCTTAGCATTTAGAACATGACATGCTATGCTGTAGGCTGTTTTCCTTTAGCGAACAGCGTGCGTTCTTTATCTTGAGTCAATTTTTAAATAGCTGATGCGTGGCACTAACGAAGAAAAAGAAGTCATCAGAATACGATAGGTACAATGTCCTGTGAATGCCATCACCGCACAACACTAAACTTCATTGATTCTTCTGGGCTTAACCTTTCACCTCTAAATGTGAACTCCGGTGATATTTAGAGTTCGACGGATGTCAGTAAAATTCGCTGGAGACGTGTCTCTGCACATGCACGTCAGCCGTATCTTCGAAAAGGAAGGGTTGAGAGTTGCGCAGATGTTTCCCAAATGACTTTCATCACTTGTCTCAAAACTACATATCCTGTCTTGCGTTCAGTTACTGCACCTTAAAGGCTGTAGTTTCTATACACTCAGGGCGTTGACATTCCCAAAGTATATGGCCCATATACTTTGGGAATGTCAACGCCCTGAAGAAGAAGGACCAAGAGGAAGGGGGAAGATAACAGCAGGACCTTCTGAAGCGGGGCGCCTCGCTGAGAGATGGCAAGCCGCCCTCCTCAGCGAGGCACCCGAGGACCAGGAGTGGGCCGTCCAGCGGGCCAGGGCCATTGCCGAGGATCTCGAAAGATTTTTCTCCGGCGATGGACCCCTGGAAGCCTAGCCCCGGGCACCAACAGCCTAAACCGCTGGACAAAAAAAGTTTATTCCTATCCATCCTATCCTATACACGCAGTAAACTTTTGTTGCACAATAGCGACTGTGCTGCACTTATTTTCATTATATTACATGTCCATGAGTCTCGTGTTTTCTCTGAATGGAGGGGCTAAATTCAGCATTGTTTGTAGAACGCACCTATATTGATTAAAACGTATATTGATTCAAAACGTATTATTCAGCAAACGCTACTACGTAGCTCAAGCACTTTGAAATTTGCTTGCACATTACCAGTAAGATGCCTCCTAATTCCACGAAATATAATCCAGGTGATTTCTTCGCATAGTTAAGCACGGGCGCTTCATTTGGCCAATGAAAATAGGGAGAAAGGGGAAAGTTCTGTAAACATTCCGAAAGCTCAAATTTATTACAGAAGCATTAAAATTCTCGTACACGTTACACAAAACATGCCCTAACTTTTGGCCAAATACAGTAGATTCGCGGTTAACGGAAATCGTTGAAACAAAAACATCCCTTTCAACGGAACAACAGCCGTATAGTTAGCTGGTTTTCAATTTTGGAATAGAAAAGAAATGTTCGTTACACACAACCACATTTTCTTCATCTCCAGGTAAACGGAACTGCATACAGTACAGAAAACAAAGCTGCGCGGCCGATCTCAATGGCGTAACAATAGGGATCACAGCTTGTTGCTTTCCCGCCATTCTTTGTGTTTTTCCCGACAGTTCTCCACGTTCTCACCCAATGTGTCGAGGCTACATTTCATGGCTTCCTTGTGGTGCCGTTTTAATTTGGGCTTTGCAGTGGGTATGCTGGCGCTTCGGTTTCTTTCTGCTGACAATGTCGATTAGCTGTCGGTTTGCTAAGCGCTTTGTGTAGTGGCACCGAAACGTAAACACAATGCGCTTAAACCGCGGCTAGAGTCACAGACAATTTCCAAAGTGGTTGCTTCTATGAAACGTGTAATTTTTGGGGAAACTGTTCTCATTTTCTTTTTTTTTTCCAAAATTCAGTTTTGTGCTTTCTGGTCTATTGAGCGGGTTCGTGCAAGTAAAAACTTTCTTGAAAGCTACACATATTAGCAGTTACTGGCCCTAAACCATCCGCCCCTTACGAAGCAGCATTGTGTGCAGCCTCGACCTCGGTATGTCGGCAAATGGAACTTTCGATAAACGGATCCTGTTTCCTTGGCCCCTTGAGTTTCCGTGAGAATCAACTGAGCATAGTGTGACAAAATGTGCTTTGGAGAAATTAAGAAACACAGCGGAATGCGGCTAAATATCACGTTCGCACACTTGCTGAAATAATTTTAACGACTGCGATTGACAAATTACAGGGACACTCGAATGAATTTTCGCCGTCAGCATTGAAATGATGTTCTGTGTCAGGCAAAATTGCGATAAGAACGCCTCACACTCCGTTTGCTGTGGGTGCGATGGAAAACGTGCGGGGGTTAGCCAACCCTAAAGGACAGTGGGTTAATGCGTGCCGTCTTCTGCGTGCCCAGTTTTGGAGGTCTGATCGAAGGCACGCTAAAGAGGGGAAGGTGGGAGCGGATGGGGGGGGGGGGGGGGGGTGCAGGGGGAAGTTATGGCTAAGCATGCTTCTCTGCGTGGTTGAGCGCATTAGGGGCGCGATCTTGTGCGCGTTCCAAAATGGAACGGAGGCCGTCCGTTCCATCGAGCCGCACACGATTGGTCAATTTGATCGTCACGGTTCAAATTGACCAATTGCGTGCAGCTCACGGTTCAAATTGACCAATAGTGTGCGGCTCGATGGAACGGACCGCCTCCGTTCCATTTTGGAACGCGTACAAGGTCGCGCCCTAGGTGGTCGCGCTTATCTTGGACGTGATCTACTGCGGGGGCATGGCTTAGGCGAGCCGAGATGGCTGGCCGCTTGATGTGCGCGCTCTTCTTGCGTGCCTAGTTTTGGGGATCGCGTAATCCCACGCGGCAGACAGACATTGAAGCGAGAGGCAGCTCCAACGTACGCTTCCTGATATCGACGTTCTTCATCAAACCAGCATTCTTCACGTTTGCGGGAACGACACTGTGCTTGCTGATATAATTAGTAAGCGAATGTTTACTGCGATTTATGCTGCCGATCGGACTATGAACTGTACTTTGTCTAATTCCTGATACTTTTAATTCCTAATACTTCCTAATACTTTTCTATCGCAATAAAATACCTCCTGTTTCGAACGAAAGGGCGATCTTTTTACAAAATGTGCTCTTTAAACACGCACACACAAAATCGCAAGTACAAGGGCTATAGTATTCCCCCTCTGCTCAGCGAAATTTGTTCCGGTAGCACTAAAGCTTCTCCTCGGAGAGCGTAATAAATTCTGCTTTTCCGCGGAGAGCGTAATAAATTCTGCAGCCCCCAATTCGTGAAACACAAACGCTCCCACTCCGCTCTAATACGTCATTTATTACAAAGTCTGTAATCTGACACGCTTTTAATTTCATTTGCGCATTACGTGCAAGATATGCGCGTAATGCGTCAGCAATGAATATAGGTAATGGTACAAACGGCGCATAAATAATGACCGTCGGGAGAATATGCGGGCCCAGCTTCCATTGCAAATGGAATGACAGCTATAAACGTAAAATTTTCACCGTGCCATTCATATAGAATAAGTCCAATTTTCTGGACAAGTAAACTCGGAGTGACGTAGAAATTTATGAAGATACAGGGAGAAGTGGCTGATGAACGCCGTATAACGAGTTCGTGCACTTTCTCAGGCAATTTTTGTAATAACTGAAAGGGAAGTTCTTGAAACTTTACTAGCGCATCACGCTATGGGGTAGACGTGCCGAAACGCCGATTTGATTTTGAGGCACGCTGTAATTGGGTATCCTGGAGTAACATTAACAATTTTCGGTTGTTTAACGTGCACCTAAAGCAAGCACATGAGTGTTCTTCTGCTTTTTCTTAATTTCTCTTTTCTTGCTTTTCGCTCCAACCGAAATTCGGCCGCCGTGGACGCCATGTAATAGGTGACCTGGAGCTCATTAGTGCAACGCCTTAACCACTAAGCTACTGCTGCGGGTATCACATAAGGAAGTCTCAAACGTTTAGCCATAGAGTTAATATAATCAACTCAAGATGAAAAGCTCCTCATAGCACCCACGTTTTGAAATCGCCAACTGCAAGTGCGCCGCCATGGTGCTACTCTGCACAGGCGTTTACGACGAAATGGGATTCAGACGAGATGCGAAATCAACGCGATAAGGAGCCCCGCTCAGTTTTGTGGCGCCATCTAGTTAAAGCGTCCGCCTTTTAACAGATCGTCAATATTACATGAAAATTTTATAAATGGCCATTCGAATTTTCAAAAAAAAAATACATGAACTCATTTTTACACCTTGTCCACATGTACGTTCTTTTGTAGATGATTCGTTTTGAATAATATTTTCAATATATTTGGAGTTACAAAAGTGAGTCGTAGAAACCTGGGCGCGCCTTTGCGGTTGCCACTTTTTTAGTCCAGTTTTTCTCTAAAGGGCCAAACTACACGTACACGTGCCGGCGCGAGAATGCTCGCGCCCACGTGCCTCACGCATGCGCAGATGGTGCAGGACTGATCGCACGCGTCGAAGCGCGGCTGGAGCACATATACCTAAGGTTTAGGCACGCTCAGAAATAGCGCTGTCCAACACGGCGGCGTACATGGCTCCCGCTTCAGCGTGAATTCTCGTGATTGATACGTTCTCGCTCGCGTTTGATCGCCAGTAACTATTCAAATGAGCTTTCACTTTCTCTAAGCTCCCCTGAAACGTTGGTTATGACATAGCGCGTCCAGTTTCCGAGATCGTTCTGCGATTCCGGCGCCTGTATATAGGCCTAACGAGACGCGTGCGCATAGCAACAACAGAATGGTTGTTAATGGAATATCTTGGCTTGGGTATCTTTGGAACGAGGCACCAGATGAAACGATGACTACCGAGGCAAAATTGTGAGCGAAGTGGGCGCGCGTGCGCGCGTCTTGTAGGTTCGAACCGCCATTACTCGCGAGGCGCGGCAAACGCAAGGCGCGTGGGCAAGAGTCAACCTTCTTGACGGGTAGGGAGCCTACATGCAACGCCGTTTTGCATGTAGGCTCCCTATTGGCGGGAGCGTTCGCGCGCCGGCACGCGTACGTGTAGCTTTGCCTTTATGCGTTTACTGGTAAAACCATTACGACGTCATATACCTTAGTGAGCCATAAAGCTACGTATTGGATAGGGAAATGTATTTCGCAGAGAAGAAGAGAAGACTAGCATTTTTCAATTGAAAAGAAAAAAGAAAAATGTTAGAATAAAGACATGACTTGGGGACGTTTTACGCAAGTATTCTTTGATCGTGGTTTGATTTTGTCCAGTACTTTTTGTAAAATTAAGAGAAATTTATGCGAAGATGCCAGGACACATACGGAGTTTGTGTGACGTAGCAAGAGGGCAATTTTCGTTACTACGGCGGCTCCATTTGCATTGGTAATTGCGTGCAGCGCGGTTCAATACCACAGGTGTTCCATGTGAAAACATGTATAAAGGTTGTCGCAGTTTCACTTGAAAGGCGAAGCATCAATTGCGATAGCAAATTTGTAGAGAGCTATACGGAGTAATGATAGTAGCTTTATCAGCTGTATAAACTTCGACATGCAGCAGCACCGGCAACACGCAGAACTGTTGTGGACGCCGTCGCCGTTTTGCCCGCGTTCGCACAAAATGCGTGCGGCGTTGGTGACTGTTGCCGGAGCCTCTGATATAAATAGGCACTTGGTGCCGCAGCTAAACGTCGCCTCCTTTCCCTCCCCCTCCCCCACGGCCTCTCGCGCGTCGGAAGAAGGCGCGTTTACTCTACATATATGGTGATTGTAAACGAGGAAAGAGACGCCTACTTCTGCAGCCCTTAAGGGAGCACGGCGCAGAACGTGCGTTTGTTCTCCGCCGTGCGTTCACTCCCCGTGAAAGCGCGTGTCCCTCGCGCCCTTTCACTCGCACATACAGCGTTCGGCGCGCGGCGACGATTTCATCTCCATTGACGTCATACGGAACGTCACGGCAACGGCGACGGCAACGGCGACGGCGACGGCAACGCCGACGGCAGAAATCTGCTTTGGAGTGTCCATATAATTGCTATCGCAATAAAACTTGCCCAACATTACGGGAGGCCAGATGCTTCTACTTACACCCTTTCACATGCATTGCTTACAAAAGCACACCATTCAATGACGGATGGATGGCGCAAACTTATTCATAAATGAACAGGAGGACATCAACTATCTGTGCTAAAGCTGTCTTCTAGAACCGAACCGCGCTGCATTTGTAGTTTCTTTCTTTTAAAGGAAAAAGCGTTATGGTACACAAGCGTTTCCAAAAAGCGTTTGGGACACTTAGTGGACGAAAGAAAAGCTTGCGCCCACATATATGTATATCTGCAACCACTGAAATTGACTTCGACTAATACATTCTTGAGATATCTAGTAGCGATTCTTTGAAAATGATATGACTAACAGCACTACGCACTAACAATAGCACTAACAATAGCACTAGTGCGTAGTGCTGAACAATAGCACTAACAACAGCACTAACAATAAGTAAAGAGGTCTATTCTCTCAGTCTCGTAATGGAACACGGTTGCTTAAATCTGCAAAGGGATCAATATCCGATTTCTGGCATAAGTAAATAAAGTAGGGGTATAACATTGTTGTCATATGGCGCCATTATCCAAGATCATCTCCCGTCCATATCCCACATGGTTCAAGTAGAAAGAACGAAAATTATTTTAAACAATACAGTGGAGATAAGATGTTTTCATGCAGAAATGTACTATTTGTAATATTTTAGAGAGAAATAACTAGAGCTAGGGAAATAACAAATATCTAGTTGTTAGCTATTCTCTTTTGCGCTCGTGCCTCAATTTAGGAATCTTGTACGGTCAGCGTCAATGCAGGTTGCCTTTATAGTACGAATTATGAGACGAGCACTACTTCTGCTGTCATCATCATCCGCCTAAATTTATTTGCACTGCAGGATGAATGCCTCTCCCTCCGATCTCCAATTACCCCTGTCTTGCGGTAGCTGATTCCAACTTGCGGCTGCAAATTTTTTAACTTCATCACCCCACCTAGTATTCTGCCGTCGTCGACTGCGCTTCCCTTCTCTTGGTATCCATTCTGTAACTCTAATGGTCCGCATTATACGTATTACATGGCCTGCCCAGCTCCATTTCTTCCTCTTAATGTCAACTGGAATATCGGCTATCCCCTTTTGCTCTCTGATCCACACCGCACTCTTCCTGTCTCTTAACGTTAGGCCTAACATTTTATTGCGATAGCAATTATATGGACACTTCAACCGGATTTCTGCCGTCGCCGTGAGGTTCCCTATAGATAAAATCTTCGCCGCGCGTCGTATGCCCGAGCCGAAGCGTGCGGGGACGCGCGCTATCACGGAGAGCGACGCACTCAATCTCCCACGCGCAAGGAAGAAGCGGGAAGCCAGCGCCGGAGGGAGCGGAGGGGGGGGGGGGGGGCGCACTTCCACTCTGCCAACAACCGCGCTCGTCGCTCGCTCGCACCGTCGCTTATCTCCACACGGCTCTGACCTTTATGCGCCGTGCGTTCGCCGCTCAGTTTCCGTTGAAGCGATAGACCGCACGTACCTTCGCCCGTTAGTGCGGCGTATGCGCTTGCTGCCAGCGTTTTGACAGTCGTTGTCTGCAGTCATTCAGTGTGATCTATTCATGTTTGTGCGCGCTCACACCACGCTTGTTCAATCAGTTGGTAATAGTCGGGCCACATTTTCCAACGCACGCTACACATGCAATGCTGCCCGGGTCGGCAGTGCAGCGCTACAGGTGTGTCCCTTCGCACGCGCTGCCCACGGGAAGCGCTTCTCATCAACACCACCGTTTCACACGCGCCTTCTCGTGGTCATCGAGTCTCTCTTCATGTCGGTCTACTTACGCCGCAGCACACCTGCTTACTTAATCAGCTCATGTTTACTACAATTCATATTGCTACCAAAGCCGCTCACCTTACTTCGTATGACATTGCTGTGTTGCTATCGCATTCATTGCTTCGCCCTTAGGGCGAAACTGTGACATTTTTTTTTGTTCCATAGCTCTTTGTGCGGTCCTTAACTTGTTCACGAGCTTCTTTGTTAACCTCCTTGTTTCTTCCCCGTATGTTAGCACCGCTAGAATGCAATGATTATCCACTTTTCTTTTCAACGACAGTGGTAAGCTCCCAGCCAGGATGTTGCAGTTCCTGGCGTATGCACTCTAACCCAATTTTATTTTTCTGTAAATTTCTTTCTTATGATCACGGTCCCCTGTTGATATTTGACCTAGATAAAGGTACTCCTTTAAAGACTATAGAGGCTGACTGGCGATCCCGAATTCTTGTTCTCTTACTAGGCTTTTGAACATTATCGTTGTCTTCTGCATATTCATCTTCAACCACACTCTTACGCTTTCTCGGTTAAGGTCCTCAACCATTAGCTGTAATTCGTCTCCATTGTTGCTCAATAGGACAATGTCATCTGCAAACCGAAGGTTGCTGAGATATTCGCCGTTGATCCTCACTCCTAAGCCTTCCCAGTCTAAGAGCTTGAATACTTCTTCTAAGCATGCAGTGAATAGCATTGGAGAGATTGTGTCTGCTTGCCTGACCCCTTTCTTGATAGGTAACTTTCTACTTTTCTTGTGGCGAACCAAGGTAGCTGTGGAATGCTTTTAGACATTTGCTAATATATTCACGTATGCCTACTGTACTCTTTGATTACGCAATGCACCTATGACTGCTGTTATCTCTACTAAATCAAATGCCTTTCATAGTATATGAAACCATATGTAGAAGTTGATTGTACTCCGCAGACTTCTCGATTACCTGATTGATGACATGGATATGGACCATCGTATAAATATTCCTACATTGCTTTCCCTATATTTACTTTACTGCACCTTAGGTCTCCTTACTCTAACTTGTAACTTTAATTGACTTTACTGCAATTCACCTTATTTCACTTTAATTCTCATTGATTTCCCCTAATTACCACTAATTAACGTTGTTAAACCACTTGGTATCTTCTGTATTACTACAGACGTCATAGAAGACGCTGACGATTATTTGTGCCACTCGCTACGGACAACGCCGGCTTTTCTGCCTCATTGGACATACAATGTTTTCGCAATAATGATACCCACACAGTTGCAATTTATGCTACTATGAGCATTTGACGAAGTCCCTGAGAAACAAATTGAGCTGCACAGTCTCTTATAGTTTTCAAGGCGCGCCGAAGCTTTGCAGAAACATACTAGAAATGCAATGCCGAAGACGAAATTATGAAAAACGCTTTCGCATATTGTAGTAATAAATAAACATTACTGCACTTCGCTTCTAAATAAAGTTGGCTCTTTACTATGGAGTTTACTCTTCTATTTTCAGCCCACAGAAAAATGTTACCAGCCTAAATTCATGGTTTCCAAAACTTCTTTGAAGAAGGGATTACCGGTGTGATCGGCTCCGTGAGTACCCGTGCAATATCTCAACAAGGACTATTATTTTAGAGGGAGCGAATCTTTTATGAATTACTTTTAGGTAAGAAGGTGCCCACTTGCGACGTCCTCTGTCTTTTAAATGCATAGCATTCTTCTGCTGCATACCCGGGGTCATTTACTGCTCCGTTCTGTTCGTTCTTCCGCTTCGTGTCCCCAAAAAGCAGTAATGCCATCTAGACTTGAATAGGAGAATTTCCGTTTCTTTACGCTTACCGCCACCTTGTGGGAGCACGAACATACGACGCAATATTGTAGCGTGAGCTACACTGGCCGAGGTTGAGCAGTTTCGCGTGGCTCCTGGAGAGCCGTGCTGCGCATGCGCGAATTAAGAGCAGTGACGTCACACGGCGCACAGCTGGCGCGCCGGGCGTTTGCCCGGCGTTTGCGCTGGGCCCGGCGTTTGCCCGGCATTTGCGCTTGTGATTTGATCGTTTGCGCTGGTCGTTTGCCAGTGTGTTATAGCCATGGAATGAATGAAATGAATGAAAAACTTTATTTTCACAAAGGAGGTTTCCCGGCGTAGGTGGAGCCCTGGAGAAGGAGAGCGAAATTACTGCTCAGCGGCGAAGAAGAGCGGAGAAGCTTAACTCATCGAAGCCCGAAGTAGTTGCCTGGCAATTAGCCGTTGAGCGTAGGAAGAACGAATAGAAGAAGGCTAAACGCGCTGCGGAGACACCGGAGCAAAGGGAGGAACGTCTAGCAAAGCGGCGTCGCCAGGAGGCTGAGCGACATGTGCGACCATCTCAGCAGCAGCAACAAGACGCCAGAGAACTGTGTGTGGTGGCTGGTGACTTCAGTAGTGCTCCAGACTCTCTTGGTGTTCCTAAGGTCGTGGGTTCGAGTGTCCTAATTGACGCTACCTTAATTAACGGTGTCCTAATTAACTTCGCCATAATTACCACAAAAGGTGGTGGGTCAGGCTCTCACTAAAGGTCTAGCGTGCAACTATACCAACAAACGTCGTGGGGGTTCGAGTGCCTTATTTTATGCTATATTAATTAACTGTGCCTTAATTAACTTCGTCTTAACGCCACAGATCATGGGTTCGACTCCCACATCAGCTCGAAGGTTCGACTCCCACCGAAGGTCGTGTGTTCGAGTGCCTAAATTAACTCTATCTTAATTTAAAATGCCTTTCTTTGGCGTGATGACCGGCATCGGAGCCAGCTGTGGAAGAAGACGACGACGCACGGGCACTGGCTCGAGTGCGTCTCTGAGCGAGGTGAGCTCACATGACTTTCTGTACCGCACGCCACGTTTTAACAGCGGAGCTGTTTAAGCTCTTGGTTAGGCCGCGTAGTGCGAGCAAAAAACTGCGCCTGGCGATGACGTCACCGCGCGTTGCCTAGCAACCACCTCGCGGAGCCGCGTGTGCTGCGGCTCCTCTCCGTGCCGTGCACATGTTCCCTTGACATGGGACGTTAAATAGAGGGAAGGAGAGAGAAAGAGAAAATGAGAGCGAGAGAGAGATAAAGAAATTGTAGCAGCACAAACGAGGCAAAGCGCAGAGCTGCTGCCGACGCCGTCCGCGTTTTCCCGCGTTCGCGCCGAGCGCGCGCGGCGTCCATGACGCGCGTTTATATTCGCACGCCCGTGCAGCCGGTTGATTGCAGCGCGCCCGCATGGCGCTAAAGGGAACTACATATCTAGGTACTTGCTGAGGGCGCGTCTCCGCGAACGCCCCTAGCTCCGAGAGTCCCTACGCCTTTCGCGCCTGAATAAACGCCTCACTGTTTTGATGATCCAAATATAATCTCACTATCAGGGAGGGAGGAGTCTACCTGACTGGAGCAGTATTTTTTTTATTTGGGGTGTTGCTATGCTGCGCTCCGCAACACCCAAGCGAGAGTCTGCGCGCGGCGGCGAGCCGATTCGGAATACCGTGCCGAGCAGCACTTAACATTTCCTAGCAAAACTTGGCCAAGCCTAGTAAAACCTGGAAGAAGCTAGGTCAATCACCAGCTCCGCTGTTTACTCCAGCCTTGCACCACTAGTGCAAGCTGCACACATTTTTTTTGAAGGCCACCGTCTGATGAGCCATTTAAGTCTTTCGGCTTGAATATGCTTCGCATTCTCATAGCATGGTACCAGAAGCGTATAGACGCTGTTCAAAGTTCGGCTGCCACGCGCGCGATAAGTGGCTTTACAGCGTTGGAACGAAGTGGTGGAAGTAAGCTCAGATCTGCTCCCTTTGGGAGCATATGCAGGGGCACAAGACGCCTGGAAGTACTGCGCCATCTGTGGTGCGTTTCAGAAGATGGTGATGCACAATACCTGAAACTCGTGCTAGGGGGCGCACTCAGGCTAAGAGAGGCGACCGGGCTGCATTAGTAAGAAAAATTAATAAAATAAGGGAAGAGGAAAATATGACAGAAAGAACGATGGCGTGACCGAAGTGTAGAGCGGTATAAGAATAAACCGGTATAAAATGTAATCACGCAATCAATGAAAATGATATTCGCCTTAAAGCAGTCGCTCCACTGAGGAACTCGCAGTGAATGTCTCCGTTGGTTAATGTTACATTGTTTTCTGAATGCGGTCCTCGTGGTAGTGTTTGTCCTAGGTAACACATTGTAAAATGACACGGACAGCAGCTTAAATAAAACAACGTAAGAGGTGTGGTTTGTCCTAGCTGAAATTGAGGAGAAGGAAATAACTAAAAGAAGACATATAAGACATATTAGGCGAAATTAAATAAAAACGTGCAAAGATACGAAATGCAAAGAAACGAACAAAGGGACCAAAGGGAAAAATTTAAGTAAGTAAGCAATAAAGGGGGAACAGTATAATTCATTCGTGATTTCCCTGAAACTAAATTCGTGTTGGAATACGCGTTGGACTTGCTGATTGTTATATACTCGCGGGCAACTTTCTGTGGCAATGAAGGGAAAGCTACGGAGGCAAAGTGCCCACAAGTGAGGGAGCTTCTGAAAAGAGTCCTGCGTTTAAATCCACGTTAGTTCAGGCTGGCGAATAGAAAACACAAACACCTTATTAGCGACCGAAAAATAGGACAGAACACACCACTGAGTGTAAAAGCTTGCTTATCTTGCGGCTTTTCCCTTCCGCGTCTGGGCCGGTATTTTGTAGCGGTGCCTTTCCAATGCTAATGTCTTTTCGCGTTTTTGGCGCTTGGTCAGTGGTCAGAGCAACCGTCCGCTCACGCTATCAACGGGATCAGCCGGCCGTGAGCGGTGGGTGATAAGACTAGTATAGAATAAAGCATAACGTATCGCTACAAAATACCGGCCCTGTTCTGTTACAACCGTCGCACGTGGAAGCTGTGTCGATTCAGCGTCTGTCCCGAGCAATAAGAAGCACTGTCATACGCCGCCGGACTACTTGGCGCGGTAACACATGTTGAGCAGCCACACGCCCGTAGCTTTCCTTTCATTGCCACAGAAAGTTGTCCGCGAGTTTTGTTACCGCTACCCTCCGACATCACCACAGCAGTGGACTGCTTCGAAACATCGTCTCCTTCCATACCGCGAATTTCCTGAGCTTTTACACACTATTTCTGAGCGTTCATGACTGTCTGCAATGGAAAAGAGGCTGATGTTCCAACTTGCATCTTTGAAGACTACCAACGGGAAAATGCACCTTTCTGATCAGATGCTGCTTCGAAGGATTTCTTTCATAACGTAAATCTGCTCGGCAATCAGCGCCGGTTGATAACTGACGTGAAGAAAATAAAAGCACATCGAGGTTGATGTGCCGAGGGAACAGCTGAGCTGAGGAAACAAAGGTTCTAAACTTGCCCCTTGTTGTTTTTTTTAAATCTTTTTCTTTTCATACCTAGACTCTCCAACCATTTTCATCCAGGGTAGCATAGCACCGTTTATCGAGTGATGACATAATTAAGCTTCAACAGCGTCCCCGGGTGATTTTTCATCAGCGAGTCAAATGCATTCGTGGGAAGAAGTAAATGTTAGGGAGACTTATCTGCTCGTTTAAGAGCGGTAGTTTCGTGAAAGAGTTTCTTGGGAAACAAACGTTTGCACAAGTGTTGAGGAGTGCATACTCGGAGGTAGCCTGTCAGCGAAGTCCTCACTCAGAACTAGAAGAGAGACTTGGGCTAGTTGGTTGGAATTCATGTTTTGAAAGGAATAACAGCGCTGGGTAGACAATGACACAAGGAAGTACACGACATTGGCGCTGTATTGTCATCCCCAGTCGTATGACCGTTTGATTTAAAAAAGCAGAGCTGTCATTCACTTCGCCAAGTAAAAGCGGGTTGCTGCGTGGAGAAGCACCTTCGCATTTTGGTGATAAATCCCGCTGGTGCTGTAGTTGTCGTGCAGAATCGGCGCAATGAAAGCAATCGTAGTTGACCGTAAGCATGGCTTCTTGAGGAAGCTGCGGCATGCACAAGAGAGTGTAAGGACGTACACACAAACAACACAAAAACAATACACAAATATGGTAACTTTGCATGTGTCCGTCTTTTGTGTGTCATGCAATTTAACAATCAAGAATTATCGACTAGCCCTAGTTTCAGTTCTGTTGCAATACGCTTGGGCCTACGAGGCCTGTTTCTTTTGTTTCCCTGCAAGAGCGCTTTCCTGCGTTGACACCTTGCTGCGCACTTGTACACATCATTTTTTTTTTTGAAATGTAAAATGATCGACCTAAGTTGAGCAAATGAAAAAGCTATTCTTTTTTAGATCCTATGATGTAATTTCTGTAGACGTACCTTTTCGGTGACTGCGTTCCAATTCGTAAGCGGTCGTGGTTGGGGCTAGGAGGTGTAGTAATCAAAACCTTTTGCTTTAGGATTTTTCTTTCTTCATACTAATTATATATCTCGGCTATGTTCGTGGAAAGCATCTGCATTGTGCATCGCCTAAAACTCCTCGTTTTATAGCTATGGCTTGCTACTGCCTTTGTTTTTTCTATTTCAGTACATATACTGCTTGTGTTGTTTCTGTTTCAGCACGTATACTGTACAATTGAGCCTCGTCAAAAATGAGCGTTGTTCAGTGTGTGCAGATTAAGCTCTGTAACAGCTTTGAAGATATTACGCATTGTTCTACATGCCATCTTTTTACTGCTGTCGAACATTCGACAACAAAATTGTTAAAGCACGGAAAACGCAGCTTCATGTATAGATAAACTAACTAGCGCGTGGTTTGCTTCGTGTGTGCTAGAATTTACACATGGCGCTGCAAGGGATTAGAAGATAAATAGTTTGCAGAAGTAAAGTGGAAATCTGCGTGAATTTGTGAACATTCTTGGAGGTGTGGTAGCGCTCCGCAAATAAAGGCAGAAGTAACAAAGAACAGCCAGTTATTTTTTCACGGACTGTGCTTTAGTTTTGAATGACCATTTATCTTTGCGATACTGCTTCACCAGGTGAATGAGACAAAATACACTGGCATTTCATTCGGTAAATGCAGACACTGCTCACTGTTTGCGAAAGCGTATAATGAGCAAAACAATCATGCTGACGCCTTCGCCTTTCTAGTGAAGTTCTTTTTTTCTCTTTTTCTTTTTTTCACATCTGCGCTGTTCCAGAACGAAATAAGAAACGGCAATTAACCGAAAAGCTTAAAAAATTGCCTGAATTACGTTCAGAAGTCCATTCACGTATCTTGAAAATAGACGCTTTATTCCTCGCTTCCAGTGTGGCAAAGATGGCGGGATTCTTCCGTTTTCGGAGGCTGAGATCATTTTTTTTAAATTGCACAACAC
Organism: Dermacentor silvarum; assembly: GCF_013339745.2. Taxonomy (NCBI): domain Eukaryota; kingdom Metazoa; phylum Arthropoda; class Arachnida; order Ixodida; family Ixodidae; genus Dermacentor; species Dermacentor silvarum. The sequence goes on from NC_051164.1 coordinate 60,129,655, forward strand.
ACAACTGACGTATAAATCATTAAAGGAACTGAACAAAATGCCTCGGTCTCAGGCATTTGCCGTCATCAGACTACATTATATTGGCTCAATTTTCGAAAATGCAAGGAGCCGGCCTAACTGTGCAGAATAACTAAACGTTTTGCAAGTCCAATTAGGCATGTTTTGCCATGTCCTGTACTCGTTACCGCTTGTGTAACCCTTGAAGCTTCTCTGCCATCATGAGCGGATGCGGTTGTTTGCGTTCATGCAAATCAAGTCTGACTTAGCGCCTTGTTCAATAAGTGTTCCACATCCTTCGTTTTTTTATTCCGCTCTCCCAAAGCCCCAATCCTCCAAATCCCTTTTAACTAGCTGAACTTTCTTCAATAACTATTTCCTTGGCTTGTCAGAATTCCGACACTCTCGCTCTGTCGATTGCTATAAGGTCGTTTCTAGTTATCGTCGCATCGAAAACAAAAGAAATGCACCTGACTTCCTTAAAGTGCTAACATAGCGTGTGCCAGTAAGATGCCATCAGTGCGGCATGCTCATTACGAGTAATTACACGTATCGTGTTAGTAATAAAGAAAACGTCGCATTAAGGAAACAAGAGAGGGAAAGGCGTCGAGCAATTATCGTTAGAAAGTCCAGATGCTGGTAAGATGGCGCTGCTCTCCCCACAAGAGAGAACCCCTCGATCCTTACTTTTGCATTTAGAGATGGAGGGGTAGGTGGAGTAGGGGGGAGGGGGCGAAGACAATGAAACAGGGTTTGAAATGCACTGGGTAAGTTTATAACCTCATCCAGGCCCCAAGAGCCTCATTAGCCGACGGGCGTAGTACACTAGCTCAGAGAATCAAGAGCACCAAAAAAAAGGAAAAAAAATTCTACACCAAAAGCAAATCCCACGGGCACAATAACACAAAGCGAGTGGAGAGCAATAGAAAAAGAAAACTCATGAAAAAGGAAATGCTAAGCAGGCTCATTCCCTCATTCAGAAATGTCAGTTCATTACTGCTGAATTCGGACGCAGCAATTAACGACTAATCGGTTGAAGCAAAAGAAGAAAACACGGGCACGCAGCAAAATACTTACAATTTTAGAAATAAAACTAACTCGAGAAGGACAAGTCGGGATACGGTTACGGCCTGTTCTGTTAGCTTAGAGTGCTAGTTTATAGTTTCCTTCAATCTTCTCGCCTCCGTTCTTTTCCAGCATCGTTACCGTCTGCGATCATTGACGCACAGGCAAACTTATAGAGATACGCCCTCCGAATTGCACCTTGGAATGGGACTCTAATATTGTGGTCACAAGCGAAGCAGCTCAGCTGCCAGTATGCTCGTTAGAAACCACATCAACTCCCGAGCGCCCGCACTGGAGCGAAAAGGTAATCGTTCTTGCTTCATTTTTTTAACTGTCTTATTTGGTGTTCAGAGTTTGTTTGACTTTTCAGTGATACATTTCTTTGGAGATGCCGTTATTTACCTCCACCGACAACACTGTCCTTCCTGCTATCTTTCACCCGCAGTATGGTCTCTTTATCGCGATAGCGCTAAAGGCCCCGTGTAGCAGAAAATCAGGCGTTGGTGTCGGCGTAGGCGTATGCGTCGGTTTCCGTGGCCCAAAAAATCATCTCGAACAACCCAGACCATGCAGGCCCTCCACGTGGCGCAGAAGCGTTAGTGAACTAATTGAATTTCTCAAAGTAATAGGCGTCAGAAAAATCGTAGAGTACGACTTAACCACAACCTACAGGTATGATAGCGTAGGATTGTAATTTCAACAGACGAGGAAACATGATTCTCTTACGCGGAAACTGAAACAAAAACCTTACGCGGAAACTCAAAGACAAAGCATTTCTACAATTCATACAGTGGCGCGCCGCGGTTAGTTCCTTGCAGAAACGCCATCCAGACGGCGCTCGTCTCCTCAGAAGCCTCAGAAGCTACGTGTGGGGGCGAAGTTGGACAAAAAAACTGCAGTTGCCGGGAAGCCTGATAAGCAGCCAGGGACCTTTGAATGCTATCGTGTTCTATACTCTTCAAGGCGAAGTTTAAGCGTCCCTATTTTTTTATCTGTTTGGGGGGTTATTTACGAATATTATGACCTTAGCACATGATATATGCTGTAATCTTATTTTCATGTCGCTGACGGTACGCCTTTAGTTCGATCACTCGTAGCGCAGCCTTTCGTTTCTTCTTAAGTATAACTTGTTCTTGAGTGACTCGGTTCATTCTTAAAGCCATAATCGTAGCGCTAGGACGAGGCACACGTGCTCGCAGCTATCCAATCGCTATGGCCATGGGTTCAAGTATATATCAACCGACTAGCCCAAGAATCAGTTCTGGCAAGCTAGTGTCATGTCACCTTGCTTGTGCTCTTCACGGTAAGTCTGCAGATATTGCTTTATTTCTCAAGCTGATCTTATAGTTCGAGTTCTAGCCGTAACTTGACGCATGTGTAGTCGTGTAATTACAGTCCTTGCTTTCCGAGGTTAAGAGCTAGCGAATTGTCATCGCTTAAAGTCACCGAATAGGATGAAAATCAAACGTACTTCAGCATTTAGATTTAGGCGCACATTAAGTGAGCTCAGATGGCCAAATAAATACGAGGCCCTCCAATACAGCCTCAATCGTGATTGCCGTAAGAACTATGGGAGGGTGAATCATAACCAGTCCTCTGTGCAAACAATGACTGTCGAAAACCTGAAAGCCCGGGTGTACCTTTTATTGAGATTCTTTCTTTTCTTTAACTAATTTTTGGTTAGGAATTAGTGGCCGAAAGCACAGCGCATACAAAGGTCAGAGCCGTCTGGAGATCGCTTTCAAGATACGGTGCGTGCGGCAGCCCGCACCGGCGCAAAGTACGCATCTGTTAGAAGAGTAGAAGTCCCCCCTCCCCTCCCTCCCACGCTGCTTTCCGGCTTTCCTCCTTTTGCGGGGGAGATTGCGTCGCCAGTTCCCCTTGCGCCCGGTGGCAAGGTACGCATTTGGTGCCGTAGCACAGCGTCGCCCCCCCCCCCCCCCCCTTCCCTCCCTTCCATACCCCCACGGCTATTCGCGCGACGGAGGAAGTCGCGTTGGCTCTCCGCCGTGCGTTCGCTCTCCGTGAAAGCGCGCGTCACTCGCGCGCTTTCTCTCGCACATACAGCATACGGCACGCGGCGACGATTTTATCGCCCTTGGACGGAACCTCATGGCGGCGACGCCGATGCCAGAAATCCGCTTGAAGTGCCCATATAATTGCTATCGCTATAAAATGTATGTAAGCAGACGTCGGTGCAATGTATGATACTGAAAATATTGGATAAATTTTCAAATAACGACATCCATACCTTAAGAAGTGTGTCCGAGCAGTAACAAAATTAATAGAAGTTGCATGAAATTGTGATCTTACATGTTGAGCATCCCGACCTATAGGCAAGAGGAAAATAATCTAATGAACATTAACAGAAACCTCAAAGGAAAGCAACTCCAGAAACAGCGAACAACCAGAAAAAAAAGAAAAAAAAAGGATTGCGCGACGGACCCTTGATTTTCATTTGCGTCTCAGCAAATGCGCTTTCATGCCTTAGCGAAAGTAAACGCCGCTGGTCCTCTAAAGCTGATTAACCTGACTCTTAGCGTGGGGCAACCAAAACCGGTGAATTAAAAGAGGAAGGAAAAACAAAACTGGCATTAGAAGAAGCAACATCTAGCGCCTTCCTTTTTTTTCTTTCTTTTTTTCCGCCCGACAGACACGCGAGGTCTTGAAAGAAAGTCGTTTGGCCATTCCACTCGCGTTGTCTGAACAAGGTTGCGACTGCTAATGCTTTGCTAACGAACTGTCGCGAGCGAAGAAAAAGAAAGACACGACAAAGCGTGTGTTCGCAGCGTATACTCTAGGAATGAGAGCGCCGCCTTACATTAAGCCCGAGCTAATTAAGGAAGCTGCTGCTCACGTGCATACGACTAGGTGCGAATAAGATCACATTTAAAATCCGCTGGAAGCCAAAGAAAAGCATGGTCAAAAACAGAGAACTTAGGCGCCTTCTTTATCGCGGTTTTTAAAGGAAGGACTAGCTTTCACATGATCACGTTCGTGATCATGCGAAGCGACTACCAAATGCGTCGTAATCATGTAGCCTTGTTCAACTAACAAAATATGGGCAGTAAGCGAGGAGGTACATGACTGCAAATTTTCCATAGGTTATAAAAAACAAAAAGAAAAGAAAAAAAAGCGTTAGTTGATAATCAGCGCATGGTGGTGTCGTTTCGTGTATCCCTTTTGTCTTTGTTTGCTGCGCTGTACCAATTGTAAAAAAAAGTATATATATATATATATATATATATATATATATATATATATATATATATACTGGCGCCGTCATTTCCACCATGGGTGCGAAATTTCACTGCTTACTTGTTTTAATCTTTCAGAAATGACGTTTGATACGATGTTAAGTATAGTATCCTCGTCACGTGTTTGTGTGTGTTAGTGAGTCGTAGTTGTTGTGATACATCACGTTGAGAGGGGATTTTTTTTTTTTTTTTGAGTAGCAAGTCTAGTTGAACTCCCTGCGTTTCGTCTCTGCCCTTTGTCTGTCTCTCTCTTCAGCTCCACAAGAAAAAGGTCCTTTCACGTTTATTTATTGGGACCTGTGCAGGAAACGTAGCGGTGGCTAACAGACTCAAACCAATGCGTAGCCTTTCGCTGAAGGTCTGCTGTTCGTCTATTCGCACCGTGACGACGTGTTCCACTCTATGAACAGGATCTTCAGAAAGGAACGGATAGGTGATTCAAGCGGCGGGAGATGTAAATTAGGACCGCAGAATTAGGCCGTACAATATAACGTCGCAGACATGCTGGAAACGGTACGCTTCGTTGCAACTCAGCCAGATGACACTCGCCTGCCGATCAAATCAGGTTTAGGTCTCGCCGTGTCACTCAATCATTAGGTATGATACTACGGCATACAATTAGTTTCGCAACGCCAAACATAATATACTCTCTACTTCATTTCTGAGATCTCAATGCCTTCAGTTGGAGAATGTGCCAAGTCATTTTCATGCCTGCAGTTATTTCCTGTCCACTAATCAAGGCGTTCTGTAATTGCATACTACGCCGCAACTGCTGCCGTTCACCATGAAAAGTCTTAGCAAGCGGGACTTGTCAATTTAAGTTCTGAAAAATAAATATGGCCGCTCACCCTACTTTTCGTTATCCTATTTGCTCAATCACACACATACCGGATGTAGTTGTCAGGAAGCGAACGAGCTTTTAAATATCTGAGAGTTTTCGTAAAACTACAGAGAACATTGTCTTCTTTCCTTCGTCATTCTTTGGCCTCTAACTACTTAGATTCTTTATTTCCCTTTGCATGTTTACGTAACTCATTGCATCAAATTAGGTTGCGTTCCCTCATTGACTTGTTAAAGTAATCACGAAAAAGTCATGCCTGTGATCTATCGTATACAGACTGTCCAAGCGTTTATTAGCCAATCTCTTAAAAATAAGATATAGAATTTAGAGAGACGCAAGCGATGATATTGTGTCAGCAGTGATTTGCCGCACCAAGAGGAGTTTTTTCATAATGGAACCACCCATAATTGCAGGAAATTAATTAGCGAACTGTTTTGTTACTGCATTGAAAGGGAGCTCGCAGTTCGCGGTGACCACCGCCAATACCGATGCCTCGCCGTCAGGGTCTGAGCAGAGTTAATTCTTCGCAGCAAAGCGTGAGACCGCTGGTGTCACAGCACGCGGACGCGTAATCATGCGGCTATGTTGATACGAGTATTTCGCGCGTTTTCTTTAAAATGCGGAAAAAATAATTACGTGAGACATAGCACACGGAAAACAACTGAATCAGGTGTGTTACAAGGCGATATTACGTTTCTGTCAAAATTCGCGCCCTCAATTGAGTAATTAAAGAGTCCGTTAATTAAGATGATGTGATTATTCATAGTGCTCTTATAAATAAAAATTCTTCTGGTGCGGTACGCCACTACTGACAGGAATACCTTTGTTAGCGTCCTCGGTATATATATATTTTAGTTTTTAAGAGCTTTGCTAATGAATGCTGGGATACCCTATGTATTTAGTTAATTGGTACCCGAAATGCATTTTGCCGGTTCAAATACATATGATTCCTAAAAGCGACAATTGCCTTCTCGAGATCTTGTTCCTGACCAGCTGGGTGTGGTGTAGTACATACGTTAAATCCCCGTTATAATGCATTTGAAGGGAGATCCAAAATTACTATACCTTATATTTCATTACTACGTTATATGCGTTATTGCCGTTTGCTGCAATGTATGCCCAATGGGGTGCAAAGCTTTGAATATTTGCATAGCAGAAGATGGCCTTGCGGCACGCGGAACCGCTACAAGGCAACGTATGCGATTTTATCTTAATTAAACAGCAAAATAACCTTCGACGTTCGCAGCACACGACTTCTGAGCACCTGACCCGGCTGCCTTTACAATAGCTGCCTTTTGTTCCAATGTGATAGCCTTTCGTTTTAAGCTTTGCACTTGGCTCATCTATAGCATCGTTAATACCGGAGAAACGGCGGCGCCATCGAACAGCTTGCAGCTGTGACGTCGTGGTCCTGCATGCAGCAAGTAGGCACACAGCATGGCGGACCGACTGTGCAGCTGATCCAGCCCTGTCCGCCATTTTCTCATGACTATGCTGTGTGAATGAGAAATGCGGCAACGACCTTCGGCGCGCCAGCCTTGGCTTGGCCGCATAGAGTTAATATAATGAATTTAGAGGCAAAGCGGGGCGAAAAAAGTGTCAACTTCAACGACGTTGTCGTGTTGCTACCTCTCATTTTCGTAACAATAAAATAATGAAAATATGATGTAAAAACAAGTATTTACACGTAGCACAGACTTAGGGCCAGTGTGTAACGCGCATTGAGTACATTTTGGGACAGATCCGGTGGCAATTTACGAAATTGCATTGTAAAACTTACGCTGCCTGAAAGGGCGCGTTTGAAGGAACTTGTGGTGCCTCCAAAAGAGTGATATTGAAGGCACCTAAACTAGATGGCGCCACCATACCGCGAAAGATTGAATACGGCTTTTGAGGGAGATTTGCATAGAAAAAAACGTTTGCGTTGAATGGGAAGGGATGAGGAACGAGGAGACGGTTGATATCATCAAGGGACTGAGGCGGGGGTGCCATTTATCCCTGCTGTTTTCTATAATACACATAGTAAGGATGAAAAGAGCTTTAGAAGGAATGGATATCGTGTTTAATCTCACATATAAATTGGTGGGAAGATAGTACAGCAGCAGCTTCTGTGTATGTTTCATGCGGACGGCATTGTGTTGCTTGCCAACAGGCAAAGTGATATGCAACCTCTGGCTGATGTTCGTGCAGAAGAATGTGAGAATTTAGTATTAAAATTTAGCGTTAAAAATAAGTGTTTATGGTATTCAATGAAAACAGTGAACAGACGATGCCACTACAGGGCCAGGAAATACTGCGGCTAAAATTATCCTGATGCCTCGATGTTTCGATAAACGAAGGCAATATGGAAACCCAGGAAAAAAATTATAGCAAAGGGGATCAGAAATGCGGCAATGAAACAGAGAGCGCTGTGGGGATACAATAGGCACGAGGTGATGCGGCATACGTTGAAATATGTAATGATTCCGGGATTTACTGGTATATTTGGAAATGCGCTTGTTTGCTTGAAGTCAGAGGTAAAATTAGGACTCGATGGCAACCAAAGGTCAGTTGGACGCCTCGCATTGGGCGCTACGGTGAAGACTACAAATAAATATATGCGAGGTGATATGGGCCTGAGAAGTTCTGAAGTTAGGGAAGCTCAGAGTATTAAAACTGATTTCGAAGAACGACTGAGGAAAACGAAAGAAAGTAAATAGGTTGCGAGAGGTGTTCAAGTATTTGTGCAAGAAAAACGTTGCCTCACAGTGGAGGAAAAGAACAAGGAAGATTACAAGCAAGTATTCTACCGGTACATATAGTAAGCAACATTGTAACAAGGAACGTCAAACGCAAAGTACAAGAAGCTGAGACAATCTCCTGGGAGGCTGCAATGAAAGAGAAACCTCTATGAATAACTACGGGAGGGGTAAAAACTAAGTCACGAAAGAAACAACTTGCGATAGCTCACAGGGGAGCTCTTTTCGAAGCGAGAACGCGTAGTTATAAAGTGAGGTATACATCGAAGGAGGAGCATCTGCTCGCTGCGTTGAAGCTAGGGAAACGATGGAACATGTTGTATTAGAATGCGAAGATATCTACCCAGTTGTCGGTTTAGACTCCGCTAACCTCCTTGAAGCCCTTGGCTGCAGGGATAGCGGGGAGAAAGTAAACACGTCCGCAATAAAGATGAGTGAAAGGCTATTGGAGGTTTGGTGGCAGAAAAGTAGGGAGACACCAAACAACCCAGGCATACAAAAACAAAGTTCCCAATGGTGTTCACAAAGTTTGATGCTGGGAATTAGTTGTTTGATTTTTTTTGAAAGATAGGTAGAACATTAGGTGAGATAAGAACAAGACCTTCATCCATCCATCCATCCATCCATCCATCCATCCATCCATCCATCCATCCATGGTTGGGTGGATGGATGGAACCTGGCGCGCGGCCCTTTTTGATGTGTGTTTTGAGGGCTTTCTTTCTGGCTTGGCAAATCTTTTATGTAGCACGTGTTCAGCAACAAAATGCTGGATCGAACATTTTTCAGGATGGTATACCTATCTCGTTCACACTTTTGCCCTTAATACAGTGCCCATTGAATTTCATCATCTAATAACAACTATTTATGTAATTAGGCGAAATACGAAAACAGTCTGCCAGTGACAGCGAACGGCAGTACCTTGGTTCTGTCCAGTTACGTGGCACTTGCATATTTTATAGTTTTGGCACAAGTTACGTGGCACACTTGATATGTACGCACTAACAAATATCTGTGAAAGATTTTGCTGGGGCTCTAGTTGGTACGTGGTCATTTACGACGAAAGTGCATTTTAACGATACAATAAAAGGACACCTGCCCGGTTTGTTTCCGCATCGTCATTATTTGGTGTTGACAAACCAACGATCCCCACCAGGAGATCTTCTCTACAGTTATCAGTATTCAGCGTCTGCCGTGTGTGCCAGCCAGCGTTAGTCAAGCTGGAAAAAGAAAAAAAAAAGACGGGATTTACAAATCACGTTGCAAGTTACAGGTATATAAGTCTTACTCTGTTCACTCGTCAGAGGTTCTACGATTCAATACAAGAGGTCGTAAAATCGTATATTGCACCGTGTTTTATATATATATATATATATATATATATATATATTGGGTAACCTGGCAAACGTTAACTGCAGCGCTTCTATATAACGCCGCCTACTGCTGCAAAGAAGGCTGGCACTTTAAAGATGGCGGCAAATATGCGCAACCACAACAGCCACAATACAATCCCAACGAAGGCGCGTTGGGTATTTATATCTGTCCGCATTCCTTCCCAACGACACTCTATATTTTTTCCATGATGTCGCAAGTAGCTGCTCAGACACGTTCGATGCGAAAGCCGACGACTGGAGCGACAGAACGCTGAGGCGACGCAAGTGAACCGATAGTCGGCGCCGGGGGCCCACACAATTGGCGCCGGCAGGCGGCATCGCTTGCCCCGCTGCCTCCAAGACAAAGACCGTCACGGTCGTTAATCTCTTCTCGCCGCCACACTGTTATGTGCAGTTGGTTCTTTTATCGCTCCTCCTAACTGCGAGAAAGCATCGGACTGGAAGGTCGCACTCAGTCCAGGCACTGCATAAAGGACCAGGACAATCTGCATGGGCGCGTTTCGGTTGCTGTGGCGCGATAATAACGCTATACAAAAAAAGTCCGAAATGAAATGTTGAAGTTCGTGAGCCTAAAGCACTTGTTTCTGAATGGCTTGCGCTTGCACGGCCTGCAGCTAAATGTGTAGGCGAGAACAGCCGCACGCAACGCAGATGGTAGTCTCGAAACAGCGGAAATGGCGTCATTTGTTTCGAAAGCCTCCGGGAGGCGAGTGCCACGACTGGTGCTTGTGGCAGTCGTCCCTTGCATTGTCTTATTTCGCTGCGTCCGTTTCCTTCGAAGCGAGGGCGGTGGTTTGTAACCCAGTTATGCTGGCCGGATGCACTTGAAATCTGCAATTTTTGGCGAAGAGGCGAGAAGCGAACCGCGCTCTGTAAATCACCACTACTCGCTATAGACGCCGTCCTGCTTGCGAAATATTGACAAATTTACAGCGGCATAAATGAAAATTTGCGTCGAGAGAAAAAGACAGCGAGACGACAGTGTAGGAAAAAGCGTATGCAATGAGAGTGGCATTTTGCACGTTTCGCCATATGCATGACATGTTCATGTCGTCACAGCACGGTTTTGCTATCATTCGTCTGTTGTAACTTTTCTTGCTCTCTAATATAATATATTAGTAGCAGTAGTAGCAGTAGTAGTACTTGTGTTCGGTAAAGCTTTTAATGGAACCCAATATATCACCGCCTTTCGGTATGAAAAATGCCTTGGATGTTCAAGAAAACGAAAATGATTACAGTTGGATCATTTATAGAAAGAGTAAGCAAGTGTGTGTCAGCGGCTTGTTAATTTTTTAGACGACCAATACAATGCACCCTACAACGGAAACGTCTCACCAGAGATTGAATTTTTATGACCACTACGAAGCATGAGACAAAACAAAAGAAAAGACGAGGACAGGCGCATCTTCCTATGTATTTTGTGACGCGTTACGCGCTGGTAGTAACATTGCAGAACCAATTCGATCAGAGCCACATCTCCCCGAGTAGGCACTAATGCAGGCTGTCTGAGCTAAACAAAGGAAATAACCAATTACATCACGCATACTGTGAGAATCACCGTTATGCAACAGCGTTTGAAAAATTCCGGTAGAACTCATCTCACGAAGAACGTTGATGTTAATGCGGTCAGCACTCAAGCAATGCAGTGACATGGCCTATTGCCACTGCCGAAACGCGGCCCGCATACGGCATGTACGTAGCCGGCCTCCTCTCTCTCTCGCCTCCACGTCCAGACGCTCCGCCATCTAATGCCACCGCCGCGAAGAGCGGGCGTGGCGCGTGTATCACTACGCATTCCGAAATGACTCTCTCAATTGATGTGACAAAGGCTCTGTTAAACCAGGCACCGGAGAAATTTAAAGGATATTTTTGTGCCATTGCAGAGCGGAACATACCCAGTTGCACGTGCTCAGTATTCAAAGTTGGCATGAAGGAGGTTCAGTGAAATGGGACACCTACCCCGCCGGACATGCATCGGTACCAAAGTAGGCGTCAGAAGAGGTTCATTGAAAAGCCGTGCGGTATACCCAGTGCCATTTAACCAATGACCTAAGTCCATTAGTTGGATTGCAACCCAGCTTCCTGAGCACCAAAACCCCATGATTTAGCCATTAGACGTGGACAACCGAATGACTCAAGTTGGCGTGAAAGTGGTTAGTCGAGGACAAACTGATCTACCGTAAAGTGGGTGAAGTTTTCAATGAATGCTAATAACGTTAATAAGAGTGCGATTAGCATTTCGCCTGTGCGCGGAGTGTTATGCTATTCTCATTGACATAGTTAACATCACAACATATTCGTATTTAGGCCATCTTCGTCGCACTATCGTAGTCGATCCTCGTCAGACTCCAACGCTGGCACCAATTAACTTCATGTCGTAGACATTGTCCTACCACGGATAATTGTATTCCACCTTTGTCATCATTTTTGGAGTCATCGTTAATGTCATTATTGTCATGGTTAGAGCACATAAGAAAGTTGCCACGTGAATAGTTGACGAAGGAAACGATGGCCCTCTTCATTCTTCGTTAGCACTGCGCCATAGTGGATGAGTGCCACTTAAACTAAGATTCTAGACCTAAATCTTCATCGCTAACTCGTTCGCACGGAGCCTCAGCGTACAAAACATGCTGTAGTTCTCAGTGCTGTGATACCTGCAAAAGCTTAAACACCGGTATAGCAACCGAAGTGGTTTAGGAGAAATAAAGAAATAGCAGCCGACGTACCAATGGCGTTTTTGTTCTGACAACTTGTAAAAGTGATTTTCTGACGAAGGTGGTCCCCCGCCGAAATGCCACAGGTAAGTAAAGCTTTTGCACGTTCGTCCGTTCACATTAAATATATATATATATATATATATATATATATATATATATATATATATAATACGGTAATGCTGAAACAACTTTGACATTCACGCGGCGAATACATCAGAACATTGCATTGCGTATAGGCAGCAGAATTAGTAAGCGCCTTCGCATTGCCGATGGCACGGAGTGGATAACCGCTAACATGTGTACTGAATATTTTTTTTTCTGTTTTGTGGGCCAACATGACAAGCATCAAACATATGAAATGTTTTCCTGAAGAGCGTAACCTTAACGAAACGCGGTCCTTTTGTGAAATTTTATTAACAACAAGACATCTGTGACAGCATTTCAAAATAGAGAGTGAGAAAACACTGGAAAAATGAAGAGGTCAATCAGTTGAGCGTTGGATTTGTAACTCTGCGCGAAAGCAAATGGGAGAAATAAATGCAGCGAGAGATCGCAGCGGACACCTCGAGCAAGACATTAAATGGTATCCTCTGCCATGTGCGCTTCTAACGCTGAAGCAGCGCACTACGTGGTATTTTCCAGAGAGAGATTTAAACGCGGTCAGAGAATCTTTGTATCTCGAAAAGCTTTAGCGTTGAGCCATTACAGGGTGGTCTGGAGAGATGTGCGGAACAAGTTCTTGACAGCATTTCGTGTAATTATAGAATAAACGTATAATCGAATAAACGTATAATTGTAGGCGCCAAACCTTGTCTACGGCGATGTTTGCAGGCATAACTGGTAGAGCGATGTTGCCCTGCAGTGGGAGTAACTATTTCACACAGGCACACATGCATGTGCGACAGTATTGCATTAAACAGATAACCTTACACTATGTTGTCTACCACGTGTTCCCACTATGTCCGACCCACCAATACTGTACAATTGTATCCGCTTTACATGTGCAACGGGTGGAGAGTAATTAACTTAGTACGTACAGTCAAACCATGATATATCGAACCCACCTATAACGAATTATTGAAATAACAGACTGCTGTAAAATTTTTGTGTAACATTTTTATTTTATATATCGAATTATCATATATCGAACTTTTTTGCAACCACCTTCAGATTCGTATAATCCACTTTCGTGACTACCTGCTTTACCTATACTGGCATTACAGCAAAGACGTATATAGCCCGAAAGGAATCGATTACATACTATAAGAAACAGTGAGCCACAGTTCGGCACACTACATTGTAATCCGCAGATTTTTCACTTGTAAACCCAAAACTGCTCCACAGCCCAAAACTTTCGCTCTCCATATCTACGGTGAACCATATCGCACCATGTTCTCCACTACTTTATGCCAGGAGGACAGCAAAGGTCACCTGTACGGTGAGGAAGTAGAACCGTCAGCTGTAGAGAGATGCAAGTTAACGACTGTGACCATCTGCAACCGGACATGCGGTAATCTTCGACGCGGATGAACTAACGCGGAAGAGCCTGCATGGCCTCGTAGGATAGCACAAGATGTTGAAGCCAAACAACGTACCATGCCACTGCATAGATTATCGGCACGAAACGTTGCAGACCGCCCCCCCCCCCCTCCCCGTCACCCACACAAACTTTTCTTGCTACTGATTCGCTTAATAACGAACTGCTCCAAAAAAGGCACACATCCCAGGCCGCGATGGAGGCGGCGGCGACCCAGGCGTGAGCAGCGAAAAGCGACACCCCTGTGGCTTAACCCTAATCGACGCAGCCCTTTGATCTTTCCTCTTAATTAATGTGCACCGCCGCTTCACTAAGGCTTCGATCACGCTTTAGCGCAGCGTCTCGCACGCCATTCTTCTTCGCGACACGCAAAGGCACCGAATAGCTTCATAAAGGAAGGCGCTGTGACTCGAGACAAAAAAAAAAAAAAAAAGCAAGCTGTACGTGGCCACACTCTTCTGTAAAAAAAAAAATAACTTGAAATCTTCTTGGCGCACCATGTGCATGTGAATTCCTCGTAGTCACGCACGTCCGCTCACATCACCGCCTCAGAGACGACGTGTACGTCGCATATGGCTGACCCATAACTGCGACGGATGATCCTATTAAGGGACAAACGTGTGACCTGTCTGCACATGTGATCTGCCTGAACACGTGACCTGTGACTAGCTTGTTTCTTTCTGTTGTCTTCATCATGTAGCTTGTGCGCAACAGTTACGTCTGGTGTCGATCTGTTCATCGTAGGATCGCGTTTCTTTTCTTGCATCGTCAAGGTGTTTTTTTGTTTCTAAAGATCAGCACAATGTATTTAAGGCAAAAAATGAAGCATGCCGCTCCATAGATTATCTGTATCAAATGTCGCAGTGCCTTCCCCCCCCCCCCCCCCCCTATCCCCACTCCCCAGCACCATATTTGCAGGACATATGTGCAGAAAACACCATGCCTAGGCACCCAATATGATCAAGAAGTTCAATGCTACGACTGTTTAAAACTATACATGTGGATTGATTTCTTTGGTCTAAAAACATTCGCGTTCGTTTTGCTCTCATGAATTTTTATACCATTAGGTGATGACCGCGCTGCTAATTTTTGTGCTGTGTCATTACAGGTGTCTGTAAGGTTATGTATGGTATTTGAAAAGAAAATGCTCGTATGATCGGCATATACAATGAACTTTGCACTACAATTAATACGTACATCATTAATATATAAAGCAAACAATAAAGGACCTAATATATCCCCCTGCAGAACTCCGCAAAGCACCTTCGCAATCTTTGACGTTTATTTATTTATTTCGACGATTTGTTTCCGATGACATAGGTATGATTTTATTAGCCCCAAAGCGTTTTATTAGAAGTTCGTGGTTAGCGGATTCAAATGCCTTAGTATAATCCACGAACAGTCTAACCGCTATCAGTTTTTTTCCAAACTTCATTAGAATGTAATCGTTAGGTTAAAATAATGCAAAGTTCTGTAGATATGCTTTAGCCAAAACCAAATTTATAACATGTGAGCACTTTGCCTTTTAAACCAAACTTAATATTTTGATGTGTATACTCAAAGGCTTTTGAAAAAAAATTGTCGGGGTAGATACAGGTATATACTTTCCTAATTCATTGCGATTGCCTCTTTTATACAACATTACTACTTTCGCAATCTGCATTTTACTCGGAAAAATGGACGTAGCTAAACATGAATTGCATATGTGCCCGAGAATTGGTGTTGAAATATCGGCAAAAACTTCACCGGCCGCATCCGGATACCACCGATGTCACTACTACTGCTGCTGTTATTCATGCTTTAAATTATCGACAATATCTCGGTTAATTGCCAGTGGACGAAGGAACTGAGACATCTCATTTTGCTGCTCTTATTAAACGGATATATCCGACAAGGCCGTGTCAATAGCTACATTCGTGAGGAAATTGTAGAAAGCGGTGGCCAACTGAGCACCGGAAAGCTGCTTACGATTAACATTCAGACTTAAGATGTCACTCTGTGTGTGGTCCGGATTGAGTAAAATATTCAATCTGTTCCACAACATCCCTCTTCGTCTTGTTTTAATATCTAAAGAAGGTGAATAGTATTCTTTTCTTGCTAACAAGAGCTTCTCAGTTAATTTTTTAGGTATTGTTTAAAAACAATAAGGTCGTCTGGACTACGAGAAGCTGTAAAAATCCAATATAACTGATTCTTTTTTTTAATCTCGTTACGGTAGCTCAGGTGCTATCTATGGCTAACAAATACTTCTATTTATTTTACGCACTTTTACTGGAAAGTGCATCTCGTACGTATGCTTAGATAGTTCGAGGAATAAGCCATAGGCTCTTTCAGCGTGTTTTAGTTCTATGAATTACCTCCCAGCTAGTTTTGACTATTGTTTCGCAAAAGAAACTCAGAGCGGAATCTGTGAACGGCTCATAAGAAGTGACCGTGGATGCGCGTGTGCGCGTGCGGCGTTTTTCTGAACAGAGGAACTCAGGTAAGTGATCGCTGATATGACACAATAAAACGCCCGACTCCGTGCAAGATTGTGAAAGTTTTGTAATCAATAGGTTCAGCACAGGATGGGACGAAGTTGTTATTCTTGTTGGTTTGGTTAATTCCATTGAAACTTCCGTTGCATGAGATTATGTTTATAGAGTTTGGAGAAATTCCATTGTTGTTACCGATATCAATATTAAGATCTCCTGTAGATATTTACAGTTACTTTGCATCTGCAATATTTCCAAGAAATTGGCCGTAGAACTCCAAGAAATTTGACGAGTTGGCGTTTGATGACTGATAACAGACACGAAATAATCTATAACTGATCAGCAAGCAAAGTATTTCATAGTGAGGAGTGCTATCGCAGAAGCGATCAAGTATCTGGCACTTCATACATGATTCAGTTGGTATAGAAACTCTGCCTCCACGACCTCGCCCTCTCTTCAGAAAGTATGACTGATCACCTGTCAGTTAAAAGTGTCATGTTCACCAGTACTCCATGTTCCATATTAGTAGAAAACTGAAACGTAAATTCGCCAAGGACTTCCTCAAGGCGGAACATTTTATTTTTTACTGACACAATGAAACATAGTGAAAATGAAAACATGTTTATGCCCGGGAGCCTATATCAGACACCACGCTGCTCATATGACGTGGCAAGTAAAACTCACGCGCGCACATCGCGCATTCCATTCTTCAAGGAACATGATTTCACATGCAGTTCCGGTTAACTGAAAACGGGTAAGGTCCTCTGAAGAGTTCACATACACTGCGCATGCTGCATCACATTTCCCGACGAGCACTTTGCCAGGCGCATACCATGGGAACTTCAAAACTGCTACCGCGCGCCCATTATTTCGTTTGCTTTCCAGAGTTGCTTAGGCCTACATTGCCGGATTAGGTTGTCCTGAATGCGTCTTTCAGCTTACTATTTTTTATTCATACAGAGTTCTTTGATTCACTGCCTGGTAACGCAAACAGTTATGCCTTGAATTTCGTCCTGCTGACTAGGCAGTCTTGGCTTCTTACCACGTCTTGCTCAGAAAGACTGCTCAAGCCGCCTGCGACATGATTGAGGACAGACACAATGTTTTCACCCTGCACAAGAGGCACTCCGTGAACCTCCAAGCTTATTTGTCGACATCTGTACTAACAACCCCAACCCGTGTTATCCAACTGTCTTTTCCAATGCTGTTTTACGAGGATTTCTTCTGCTATTTAAAACACTTTCCCGAATGGCTGCAAGGAAAAGGGGCTCAAAGGTGCCGAGTTCCACAGCTCCCTGTGTACCCTTCCCATTACGGTGCTTTCCAAACACAAGCACGATTATGCACCTCTGGGACGGAGTCTCATTTCACCTAGACAAGCGTGGCTCGCCGTTGCTCACGCTTGGTTCAACAGCGCTGCTCTCTTCCGACATACATGAGAGGGGACGCATTCGTGATACTTATCGGACGTGGTCATCAAGCGGTGTCCACAGACTCCTTCAAACGTTTCTGACTACGCTTTCATATCGTCACAGAAGTCGCGTTCCTTTGCGTTCTCTCCGTTTTGTCCTGTTCAGCGCGCTGCTTCGCCCGCACGATATAATGATTAGCCACCAAAACTCCCCCAACTTTCCACATTAGTGACCATCAGAGTAGAGGTGAGAGCCCCACGCGTCATCCCTGCATATCGTAACAATACCTCTTATCGCAGCCGTAGTCGGCTCATGCAACCGGTAACAGCGTGCCTGAACTCGTGAAGCCGGGCAGCCAAGCGAACAGCGATTGGATTGCCGCGTTCCTCGCGCTTCACGGCGCCCGCACCCAAGCAAGCAGCCGCATGCACTGCTCCTGAGAACCCACTTGTGTCTCTCCTCCTCATCCTCCCACCTCCTCCACTCAACCTTTTCGGTGCTTTCCGCGCAGTGCATGCATCCTCGTTTGCTATCTCGCATTCGATTTCGTCATCCCATCCTTGCGAGTGGTGGCGGAGATCCGGTGCTCGCGTTACGAGCAGCGATCGCCGTATAATCGCACTTTTACTAAGTGTGGTTTAGTAGCAACGGCTTTGCTCTTAGCGAATTCCGATAATGATGAAATAAATGACTCTGCATTTACAACAGTGCGTAGGCTTTCGTTCGCTTTGCCTTGATTGTGGTGATCAAAAAATGTCTCGTTTCGAGCCCACTGAATAAATCAAATCTCCGTGGGTGGACATCCAAAAGTTGGTTAGTGTAAGATTATTAATCTATCCCTTCGCTGTAAATTGATGTGGAAGTTTAGTCTTCCTGTCGGAACAAGCCCACTGCCAAAGCAGAATGGCTCCGCACCACAGATGCAATTTTTCAAACTATCTGTAACGCTTAAAGATAAAAAAAAGAACCATGCACAAAGATCTACAGAAGCGACAAAACTGGCAATGTTTGAAGTTAACGCAAGTGGTTGTACGAGGTTGAACGTTGAGCCCACGAATATAACCAAGGTTGGTTGTGTAGGTAAGCCCTCAGTTTCTTGTATGGTAATAAATTGACTTACCTTGAATACCCAGAGAATGGTGCATTCTTGTGATTTACTTTGGTTTCCCTACAATATTTAAAAGTGGATTGTTCTTCTGTATTGCAGCTTTGCAACATGGCAGCTTGGTTTTGGATGACATCACCTGTGCAAATGTATATATCGATTACCATCTAGCCCAACCGCACTTTGCTTCATTGTATTTCTAGATTGATGCTTCTTTTGTTCGCCATCTTCTAAAAACCATATAAGCTCAAGGTCTGTTGCTTTTGGAGCTACAACTGTGTCAAACGGTCCTTGAAGACATTATTTGTTTACGCACATGTTTAATAGTATTTAAACAATGCTTGCATTTTTAAAAAGTGTTCGAGTTTGTCTCGTCTAGCTTCTTGGTGCGTCCGATAACACGAACGCACCGGCCGCGATGGTGTGTCATTCGTATTTCATTTCAACCCCAGCATGTTTCTCGAAAATATATTTCACTGCACACCTCAGTGGCACACCCGCTGCGCTACTAGAGTAATCTGCTTCGCGTCTATAGAGATAGAACCGTTTTATCGGTTGGATATATTTTGCACATACTGCAACTCTTGGCCCTAAAGGACGTTGTAGTGGGACGTCCCAGATCCCTTAAACAGCCTAATATCTCGTCGCACAGACATAATTGTGGTGTGTTGCCTCAATCGTAACACGCCCGGTAATTGCGCTTGCATTTTTGGCGGACGAACAAAACGCACCATTCCAACGCGTCAGGACAGAAAGTGATGCTTCGAAAATCATAGTGAAAAATGACGCTGACGGGGCCTTTATCGAGTCTGCTATACCCGAGGAATAACGGCAGCCCCTGCTCGCGTTTTC
This sequence comes from Dermacentor silvarum, assembly GCF_013339745.2. Lineage (NCBI taxonomy): Eukaryota > Metazoa > Arthropoda > Arachnida > Ixodida > Ixodidae > Dermacentor > Dermacentor silvarum. The sequence goes on from NC_051164.1 coordinate 60,149,041, forward strand.
AACGCCGTTCCTTACTTGTTCCGCCAGTAATGCACTTTCCGGGGATATGCGCAGTGTCCGTGAACGCAGTACATTCGCAAGTAAAGCACGCTCGTTGCGTGTTGAGGTCACAGCCGAGTGTTTCACACAGCGTCTCGCTTGTCTGCAGCAGCGCCGCCCCCTAACTCCCCCCCACCCAATTCCCGGCATCCTGAGACAACTCCCAACCTTCCCGCTTGTCAAACTTCCGTCGGCATTTGGCTCGTTTATTTCGTTTGGTCGCTCTTTCATATTTTCTACCAGTACTCACCGTTCACTATGGAAACAGGAACGATGGAGGCGTGACGGGAAAGTTTAGCGTAGTTTACATTGCTCAAACTATCCATTCTTGGCGCGACTTGCATTCACCTCTTCTCTCGTTCTATCGTTTATTTGTTTATTTTGTAATACTGCTGGCCAATACTTTGCCCCAAGCAGGAGGTACATTAGAGCAAGCAATAAAGAAAATGCAGGCAGGCGTAAATAATGTTGAATAAAATGAACACAATGCATAAAAAGAAACGGGGATCACACTTCGATATCACTAAAATTCACAATAATGCTTTGCCAATTCAGCCATGAAATCGTTTAACTCAAAAACACCAGTGAGAAGGGAATTACACTCACTCACCGTTTGGGGAAAAAACCGTACTTGTAAGCGTTTGTTCAAACGAAAATTTACGCAAGCAAATATTCGTGACTGTGTCGTGTTGTTGTCGTAGTAGGCGGACCTAAAGAAGTGGGTAACGCCATATTATTTTTTACAGAAAGAGTATTGTGTAGTAGTATAAGGCGATTAATATTTCTGCGCGTTTGTAGTTTCTGTATTCTTTTTTGTAACATTAATGAGGACGGGGAATCTTTCCTGGCCTATTTGTCATTTATAAATCTCACTGCTTTTCTCTGGGCTCGCTCGAGTTCCATGATATCCTTGTTAGTAGGCGGGTACCAGAGTTCAGCAGCATATTCTAATTTAGATCTCACTATTGCATTGTAGGCTAATATATTAGTTCTTATGGGTGCGTGTTTAAGCTTCCTCTTTACTAACTATAGTTTATTTATTGCCACTGAGCATGTGTTGACCATGTGAGTTTAGTGGTAAGAGTAACTTCAAGATATTTACGTTTTTTGACTTCGGTGAGAGCTCTGTTTTCAAGCTGGTAATGAAACTTGCTGGGAGATTTTTTCTCTTGTAATGCTAAAAGTACGTTTTTTTTCGCATTGAACTGCATTCCCCAATTCGAACACCAGTCAGAGATTGCTACAAGGCATCTCTGCAACACATCATGATCATCATGGAATACCATTTCCTTTTGAAATTTCCTTTTGCGATCTTTATTCCATAGTTTTCAAAACAGAAATGTTGAAAATGTGGACGCTGTATATTCGAAGTATTACTTTCGTACTGCGTCATACTCATCTTTCAAAAAACACTACGCAAATAAAGCGCTAAAAAATTAATACATAGGACGGTAGCAGTTCAGCGAAACAAAAATACTGCACAAGGGGATCTCATGTAGTGGCAAATGAATCATTCAGGCATTGGTGATGGCACAGCTTCAACTGCTGGGCCTTTTGAAGGACGCATAACTTAGGATAATTCAAAACAGAATGCGGCGCAGGGCAATACAATTTCAGCTTATGGTGCTTGTTTTCGTTACTTTTATTGTTTCTTTCGTAATCGCTTCTGCAATGTTCCGAATTATGAATTCCGGGGTTCTACTTGCCAAAACCACGATTTCATTTTGAGGCACGCCATAGTGGGGGGCTACGGATTAATTTTGACGACCAGGGGATGTTGAACATGCCCCTGAGGGAGGGACACGGAAGTTTTTGTACAATCAATCAATCAATCAATCAATCAATCAATCAATCAATCATGTTTATTTAACGTGCCCAGGAACAACCCTAAGGTCTGAGTGCTGGCGCACGCATACATTACAAATCAAAAACAAGACACTCAGGGAAAAATCATTAAAAAATAAATGAATAAAAATAAAAATTGGGAAAAGAAGAGAGTACGGACAACAAAGCGCAAAGTAAATACAAAAGAAAAAGGAGGAGAAGGACACTTGAACAATACATGATATTATAATACAAGGCAAAGCTCGGACAAGAACGATGACAAGGAGTTATGAAAGATATCAAGTTCACGAAATTAAGCGTTATAAAGATTCTGTATTCTGTGGACAGTTGAGTGTTCGTGATGACAGGCAGGCACATGGAAAGGTCTATGTTCTCTGGTGATCTTGCGTGGGATGCGGAACATGACACAGCTGAGAAGTTCGGGACACGTGAGGTTACCGTGAAGGAGTTTAAAGAGAAACAGAAGGTCAGCGCGATTACGTCGGTCGCGAAGCGAAGGCAATGACAATCCAACAGTGCTAGTACAGGGTGCAATGTCCAGGTTTGCAAAGCGGTGATTATATATGCTTAGAAACTTTTTCTGGACACGATCTATAATGTCACTGTTGGATCTAGAAGAGCCGTTCCAGACGACCGACGCATATTCGAGTTGAGGAAGGCAGATGGTTGTGTATAATTTGCGGAACGGTGTAGGAGACTTGAATTTCCTCGATAGTCTGCATACAGAACCAAGAGAGCGCATACCCCGCATTGCAACACGTTTAGTGTGAGCCGAAAAGTGTAAGGTTTCATCAAAAAGTACACCAAGATCATTTATCTCGCAGACCTTACACAACGGCACAGAATCTATAGAATAAGAAAAAGAAATACTTGCTGTTTTGCGTGTGAAAGTCATGACTTTGGTCTTAGCAGCATTCAAGGTAAGGTTATTATCCTTGCACCATTTAGAAAAGGAAAACAGGTCAGACTGCAGGGCGCGACAGTCATCAACAGTGTGAATTTTCTTAAAATTCTTGATGTCATCGGCATATAGAAGGAAAGAAGAGTTCCGAATAACAGAAAGAACGTCATTAATAAAAATTAAAAAAAGGAGTGGTCCTAATACTGACCCTTGAGGGACGCCGCTAGTTGCCAAGTAAGAAGAAGATGTTTGGCCATTGACGTTAATATAACACGATCTATCAAGAAGATAACGGCGCAAGAGATTCACAACTGACGAGTCAACATCAAGGTGCGTAAGCTTGATCAGAAGCAGCGAGTGGCTGACTACATCAAAAGCCTTGCTGAGATCACAATAAATGGTGTCAACTTGCCCCCTTTGAAGTACCGGCGTGGAGATCTGTGTCATGAAACTTGCGAGATTTGTGATAGTGGAGCAGCCGGTGAGAAATCCATGCTTATTCGGAATGAGCGAGTTCTTCACAGTAAAAGACAATATGTTGTGAAGAGCAAGCTCAAAAATCTTGGACGTAGCACAGAGAAGAGAAATTGGGCGATAATTCGACACATCTGATTTACATCCAGACTTAAATACAGGAAAAACACGAGCAGTTTTCCACATGTGAGGGAAAGTGGAAGTAGTCAAAGAGTTATTAAATATAGATGTCAATACAGGAGCAAATATACTGCCGTAAGCTTTTAGAATTGCGGAAGGGATGCCGTCAGGGCCGCAGGATAGGGAAGGCTTCAAGCGCCTAAGGCATTCGTGGACAAGCTCTTCATCAAACAGCACCACACTAGATGTAGGAACCGTCGTGTGCTGCTGACTGACATCAGCGTTTAAACCTGCATCTTTATATAAGGAAGAGAAATGGGCTGCAAAACAATCCGCGACTGCTTGGACTTCTGCCCCTCTAGAGTCAAGTAAGCGAAAACTCTCTCCATGTTTATTGGAGCGCTTACGGATATACTGCAAAAATTCTGCCGGCCGGTCGGAGGCGCTTTTTTCCAAGAATGCCATATATGAATCTTGATGCCGCTTATAGAGACGTTTACAGAGAGCCCGAAAAAAGCTGAATTCTTCTCTGTACTCATTAGGCAACGGAATTCTGGATTTTCGGTGTGCGCGATCTTTATGCTTTAGGGCAATTATTAGTTCAGACGAAAACCAGTGGGGATATCTAGAGCGTCTAGGCCTGTACTGGGGAATGTATTTGCGCATACTGCTCAAAACAAGCTCTGTAAACTGATCTACTTGGTCATTAACATTGCTTTTGTCGGTAACCAGTGACCAGTCGGTGGTGGACAAGGAATTATATAAACCAACATAATCACCACGCTTGAAAGCAAAGCGTGGGGATTCATTTACGCCACTGGAGGAGCTCTGCCTCAGTGCTGACACAGAGGCAGTTATCTTTAGTGGCGGATGAAACTTATCGGTACGCACAAGGAAAATTTCGGAACGAGAGACATCTGAAACCTGAGCATTCGAGATGCAAAGATCTAAGACGTTGCCACAGGAATTGGCGACTAAGTTATGCTGTTGAAGGGAACAGAAAGACAGAAAGTCCAACAACAGGCTGCATTTGTTCTCTGTGTAATGATTGTAATGAGAATATAAGTGTGTTCCAATCAATACCTGGTGTATTAAAATCACCAAGAAGAATTACTTTGTGCTTACTATGGGAGGATATTACACTTTCAATGGAAGAGATGACCTCATCATACAAAACAGGGGAAATATTGGGCTGTACATAGAACGATCCAATCAACAATTTTTCACATCGGGCTAAGCTAACTTCTAGCCATATCGACTCCCATACACTTTCTATATCGATGCGCCGTACACATCTTAGTGAATTGTCAACTGCAATCAGCACGACACCACCTTTTTGTTGAGATCCACTGAAGTCCCGGTCACTGCGGAAGACGTTGTAGTGCGGTGGAAAGAAGTCTGAAGACGAAATGTCACCACACAGCCAAGTTTCAGAAATAACAAAAATAGGAAAAGAAGATGAGATTACATTGCAAAAAAATTCGCGTGCTTTGGTGCGAAGTCCGCGAGCGTTTTGGTAAAAAAATTTCCAAATTACACGCCACTTTGATCCTTGGGGGTTGTTATTTCAGTAGCATGAATCATGTCATCGTGTAGCACACCACGGAAAGGCTTGAACAAGCAACCCATTGGCCACATTGATGGGTCGTTCAAGCGCTTAAGGGCTTCTTCATCAACGGTTACATGAAAAGAAGAATACGATTGATATTTAGTTCTAAGTCGCCGGCAGGAGAGGGGAGAAATATTCAAGGCCTTTAAGTGGTTGGTCAGGTCGGAAGAGGTTGTTTCAGAGCTCAAATTAGAAACAAAAATAGCCTTAGGTCGATGCTGCCGTTGAGCTACAGATAATGTGGAAGTCTTTCGCGCTCCAACCGAGGCAGGACTCCTAATAATAATAATAATAATAATAATAATAATAATAATAATAATAATAATAATAATAATAATAATAATAATAATAATAATAATAGCCTTTATTGCGAGTTCTTTGGTACATGAATTTTTTGTGAGGTCTGCCGAAGCCTTCCAAGGGCTTGTGTGGCAGAGACCTGACAGTCGCGGCAAAATCACTTTAACAGGTTCTCGAACATGACTAATGCTCCAAAATATAAACTAAAGCTCTTCCCCATTTTTAATAACATTTACAAACAAAATACCAAGAAAGCGCTAAACAGAGTGAAAAAAGGTGCTATATTGCATTGTCAAACAAAACACATCACACTATAACATGAATAGACACTCTATTTGCACATGTTCTAAAGAAAAACAGCGAGATAACATTGGTTTAAAGTCTAAACCAATCATAATACTCACACAGACACAAATAAAGGTTAGCTTCATACGAGTATATATATATTTTTTTATGTCCCCTTTTTTAAGGCGTTCTTTAAGCCGGATAAACTTCGTTGCTCCAGTACTGAAGTGGGGAGTTCATTAAACAAATTCGGAATATAATACTTTCGTTGCCCTTTACCATAATTAGTTCTTGTCCGAGGAACAACATATCTGGAGGGATTGCGTAGATTCATGTGTTTTTTAGCAGGTACGCGAAAATTTTCATTCCAGAAATATCGCGGCACAACAACAGAAAGGAACACTGAATCAAAGTTCGGCATTTCCAGGGACCTGAACAAGTTAGCCGTATCAATGTTTGTGTTGTAGGCTACACTTTTTAGAATATTTTGTAATAGCCTGTTTACCTTGGATTTCCAAAAGCTACTGCAATTAAAGAAACAACAGATACCATATCTTATATGTGAAAAGGCTGAATTTTAATAATAATATTAAAAGTAATAATAATAATAATTATGTAATAGGGTGTACAATTTTCTCGGTGTTTTAATAAGTATATGCTGCATGTCGCACTCTTACTTCCTGTTCGGTGCGCTCATGTCCGATTCTGTAGGCCAGGTTGATCTAGGCTGGGATAATCATTCAGGTGGATAACCAATAGGCGCCATGGTCAAGAAATGGTTTGATGTTGATTCAAATGGTACCCGGGTCATGCGCCATTCGGCAATGTTACTGTTTTGCGTGACGGGAATCACATGAAGCCAGAGAAACCGGACTGCATCTCGGTTGGTCTCCTGCATCTCCATTTGTAAGAATGCGTTTTCGATATCCGAGTTGATGGCAACCGGGAACCACACAAAGCGAAGTAGTACTTGTAGTAACTTTGGCTTGAGGTTCACCCTCTTTATCCGGGAAGTCGTTGAGTGATGGAAAGCCATGAGCGTGTGATGATGCGTCGAACACGATCCGGAGCTTTGTGCTCAGCGATTCCTTTGTTATAACTTCCCGATGTGGCATATAATAGACCGCCCGATCAATAGGAACATTCTCAGGTACCACTTCCATCCAAATGCCCATATAAATGCCGTGTTGATTGCGACCAATCCTAAAATTTCTATGCTCCTTACAACTTCTCGCGTCATAATTTTTCCAAGATGGTCAGCTCCAATCTACAAGTTGATGCCGTTTTCTGTCTCCGCTTCAAGCAAATTATTTTCGTCAGCAAGAAATTTGCCGTCACATCGCAGCTTCTGAATGAAGTTATCAACTATTGGCGCAGCAATGTCGTAACAGATAAGTGGAACCACAATTGCTTGAACGATATGTCGGAAGTGTTGGCCACGCAGTGCATACTTCAACAACCTGTCGTATTTCAGCAGAACTTGGGAATGCGTTGCCAAACATGTTACATGCAATTCCGATTTATTCACCCAGTACCTGCAGTTGCAGTTTTACAGTGAGATCTTCTGTGATGAGTGATGTCTGACTGCCTCCATCCAGAATCCATCTGATGTATCTGGACTTGGTATTTTTAACATCAAAGGCGCGAAAAGTCTGCAGGTACATTTCTCTGCGCAAACGGCTGTGGAATCCGTCACATATCATTACTGATTCCGACGACACCATCCCTGCTGTGGTACTCGAAGCCGCCTCTGGTCGCGAAGTTACCGCTGTAGTGTCTTTCCAGCTGTGGTTAGGGTCACACATACACGAGGTGTGTCTTCCGTGACACGCTGGGCATGCGAGTTTGACCTTGGAAGACCGTGCCTGATGACCTCGTGACATACATCTATAACAGCTGTTATTCTGAGCTAGCTTCTCTTTATTGGAAACAAGAGAGAGTTTGGCGTCGCAGACGAGTCCACCATGCTGCTTTGATCGACAGAAGAAACACTCGATTCATCTGTATGACGTACTGCGCAGTACAGAAGCGGTGCTCCTACCTCGAGTTCTCTCAGGACGGTCATCGACAGATCGTTGTGACGATGGGCTGCACTGTTCTCGGCTTTATAACGCAATTCGTGTGAACATGAGCAGATCCTTTAGCTCCGCTTCCGATGTTGCAGCTGCCAGTGCTGGCTCCGAGACGTTTGTACCAAACCCATGTTGTCTTTAGGTCTGGCTTAGCTTTCCTGCCGTATATGCTAGAACCATTTCGTATGGAAATGCCTTCTGTATAATATCAATCAGCATTGCAGAGGAAATGAGAGTGTGTACATTTGGTGCAGTCAGACAGAGGATATTTAGTTACGCGGCATCATACAGCTGCCTGAAGCCGCCTACGTCGCTTCCGGACTTTACATGAGGTCGATGGCGAAGCGCTGACAGGTGGTGCTGCACTATCCTTTTACGATCGCCGAAACGTTCTTTCAGAAGTTCTAAAGGAATCTGCGTAACATGCTTCAGAAGTTGGTAAAATGGCGATGGCCGCGCCGCTTCCCCCGCAAGATAATGTCTTCAATAGAAAAACTTCGTTGTTGTCGATATAGCATTGTTCAGATGAACAGTCTGTTCGAACGGCTCCCAGAAAGCTGCCCATTCGTTAATGTCGCCTTTGAATGTTGGCATATGAAGATTTAGAAACCTTGGGCCAATTCTGGGCATAGCGCCAGCCTCCAGGAACTGTCGGGGTTGGATTCCGAGGAGCAGTATCCGCTGTACTGTCCACGCGTCCCAAAGCGTCGATCTTGCAGCGAATCTCGGCCAGCATACTGATAGCTTGATTGTTATATTCTGCAGCAGTTACGCATTCCGCAACGTCGATCCAAATAGATCGTGACGCTTCAGGCGAGAAGCGGTTCAGAACAAATTGTCACCAACATCAGCAAGGGTGGTTATGGGAACAGCAATTGAAGCGCGACTATGTTTGGAGGGAACAAACATTGGGAAAGAAAAAAGCGTTTTTTAATTAAAGCGAGATACAGTTATTTATTCAACTAAAAGAAAATTCCTAATCAATTTTATATACGCGTGGCGAGAAAAGAAGTACTCTATTTTACTTGATCATTATCAATAAATACCTTTTTTTCGGTGCCCACCGTAACAGCGCCCACCGATAGCGGCGGGCGTTGACGACGCTATCACTTGCACTGCAATGCAGCTCTTGAAGTGGGCAGAAAGGCGCGCTCGTAAAGTTCACCTCTTACAATACGACCCCCTCACATGTTGTGTTGCTTTGCTTGTCGACGTTTGTCCCAATTTGTTGACGCGGGTAGCTTCATTGTTTATTAACCTGTTCAGTCAAAAGTAGTGAGTTGCGACTGCCAGATTATTGTTTACTTTAGTTGTTTTCGTGAGACAGTGCTGGCTGACGGGGTTCGACGAAAGGACGAGCACTCTACGCTGAAAGCGTTCGTCCGCCTCCAAAGAAAGTATGTTCTGTGCAGCGATGCGATTTCGACACCCGTACGGTTGAACTTTCCCTGCATCAGTTTCCGTGCTGAAAGGTCGAAACGCCCATCAAGTCGAATGGCGGGGCATCTGAATATACAGCTCTAATGGCAGGCCTCCGAAACCAAAGTTCGCGCCTTTGAGAACAAAATGACGTCACTTTTGTTTTTAACGGATATGACGTGAAATTATTTTTTTTTGCCGTCGGAAGTGTTCTCTTCTCACACAGATGGCGCTAAGCCCCATGAATCTTTGATGAACCGCCATGTTCTGAACGTATGGGCTTCCGTGGAAGCTTCGCTACTAGGTATATTCTCGACGATGAGCTTCGAGCTCATCGTCGACAATATGCTCTTCGAGTGCATTGCTAAGCTTCGCGAGCTCGTTGCTGTTAGCAGATAGATGATCAAAAATACATGAGAGCAGTAGAATCTATAAGTAGTAACAGGGATTCCTGCAGAATCTTCGTATTCTGTGCTCGTCGAGCCGACCGCTTGTTGCCGTAGGCGATCCAACCAATTAGCTCTTGAGATAGAGGTCAGGTCTCTGCGCCGATCATGAAAGATGCGTTATCCAGCCTGTCCTCGCCACACGCAGCGCGAATCGGGGGAGTAGAACGTCCTTGGAGACATGCAATGAAGGAAACGAGTCCGCACGGAGATTTTCGGCACCAAAATGTAGAAAACTAACAAGACGCGAAGAAACCAGACAGAGAGCTACTCTTGTTCTTGTTTCCTAGTGAAATGGCGCAACGCACTCTGGGGTATCGGCCATAAATCGGGTAGTAAAAAAGCTGTTATCATTGAAAGTGCGTACTGCCAGTATATCGCTAGCGCCGTCCCTCTGGAGCGCTCTTTGTGTAGTGTGTTAGTGGGCCTAACTGAAATTGGGACCCACGTAGCAGTTGTTGGATGGTCGGTGAAGGAAGAAGACGTGTGCCAATGCTCGTGTGAGTTCGCCTGTGTGGCCTAGTGCTCGCCTGTGTAGCAAAATCAGCCTGTGGGGCTATGTAACCTTTATACTCTATTAAATAACCCCTTTTCTACTACGACCTGTTCCTGAATCACGGACGGCAAGAGAACACTACCGATGCAGATGTGAATGATCAATTAACTAAGTATTTCAGAGAATATTTTGCGAGCATAATAAATTTAGAAGAATTTTAGCTTACAATTGTTTTTGTCTCGCGCAGAAAGACACAGAGGGCTTAAAAAAAATTTGGAGTATGTTTAAGCTTCGCCCTTAAGAGTGGAACGCGATAGAGTTATCGGCTATTGCCCCGACCCGCGCGCGTGTCCAAAACGAATTAGCAGGCGAATTCCCAATTTGATCTGCCTATAATGAGACCGCCATCCGGATATCATTTTGGCAATTACCCGAACGCGCGGCTGTAGGTCTGGTGGAAATTCTGGAAAAGGGGTTTGTGGTTGAATTTCCTCGTAGCAGAATTAGGTTTTCTGGTACATTCAAATTACAATCCGACGCCGAATGGTAAAGTCAAACTTTAGCATTTTTCTGAAGGATTTCACTGTGAGAAATTCCAATTTTTGTTCATCGAAACCTTACACCACGTGGAGGGCCTGCGTGGTCGGGGTGGTTGGGGATGATTTTCTCCGCCACCCGCCGACATCGCACGCCGACGCCGGTTGCCGACGCCGGATTTTCTGCGACACGGGGCCCTTAACGCTGTCGCGTTAAAATGTTCATGTGGCTATAACCCAGGGCCGGTATTTTGTAGCGATGCCTTTCCGGTAACAATGCGTTTTCGCGCTTATCGCGCTTTGTCAGGGGTCAGAGTGACGGTCCGCTCGCGTTATCAACGGGATCAGCCGGCCGTGAACGGTGGATGATAAGACTAGTATACAATAAGTCATAATGCATCGCTACAAGATCGCGACCCAGTACGGTAGCATCCAAGGAAAGAATTACTGGATGAGTCCAATTAAAACCGAGGTTTCAGAGCGGCTAAACATCTTTTCCTTGGAATAAAGAACCGGTGGCATTTCAAAAAGAAGTGTTGTAGAGATTCGCTCTCATCGCACCAAGGAGACAACGGTGATATAACAAGACCAGACCTGCGGAGGTAAACGTTCAGTGTGGGGACTCAGCATCGTAGTCTCGTAATGGTGGCTTCGCTTTTTCTAGTGTGGCACCGTTTGTTGTTTCAATAAAAATTAGGATGTGGGAAATTGGATCTTGACGATGACGATTTCGCAACATTATTTGCAGTTGTAAATTTTCTTAATCGCGCCGCAGTGGTGATACCTGACTTAGATGAAATGGGGATTAAAGGACCATCGTGGGGTGCAACTGTGAGTGCATCTGCATATTCATTAAGGGCTATACCTTTGCGGCCGGGCACCGACACTAAACGAAAGAGACGTGAATGTCTTAGGAGGAGAGAATAGAGAGTTACAAATAAATCTGACGAATTGGACGTGGTTAGTGAAGAACAGACAGACAGGCAATCGCTTAAAGTTACGGTTGATGACAGGGTTGGTGGCATTTTGCGTAACGCTAAGACAATTGCCAATATTTCCGCGTATAAGATAGGCGTGAGGTCAGGTAGCTGAACGGAAAAAGACCAATTTAGATACGGTGATACAATGCTCACACCTGCCTTCTCTTCACAGACGAAAGCATCAGTGGCTATCACGGTCTTTGTATCCAGGTCTGGAAGGTGGTCTTCGAATATACTATTCAGATATTGGTAGTGCAAATGGTTAGCATCGTTTGGGAAAAGGTCATCAAATTCAACTTTAGGTACTGGGGCAAAGGAATTTAGATACTCATTATTCCAACTTCTTTTCTCGCAGTGCACTCCTGTCCACGTGTAGTGGACAGGAGGTTAAAAAAAAACGATCCATGAGGTTTGCTTAGCAACCATACAACAACACTGACGAAAGTTTTTAGCAGCGTGGCTAAACGATCCGTTCATTTGTGGTATTAAACTACAGATTGAACTGTCAGATCATGCAGTTGAGTTTTTGAGTATAATGTTCGATTGGATGTGCACCGATGGAAAGTGATTGATGGTTACCTCTTGTACTGATAACCGCGGTACATTCACTGGACGAGCTTTATACTTTGCTGAACCAATATAAGAAGACATTTGTAGTCATTTTTAATTGCTGTATTAGAAAACTGTTCGTTGTGCAGAATGTTTTCTTCGCATCACTTCTCTTTGAGCGCTACGTATTGATAATTTACTGTACACATGAATATAAACACAGCAGGATTTTAGGTCTGCAGCTAAAGTACGATTGATACTGTGAACTCCTATGCTTGGTATTACAAGTTTAGGAACTTGTTCCCTGATTTATGCATTGTCGATTTTATTTATCTTGTAATGTAGGCTTAATAACATGTACGTAATAAGCGACGTCGTGCTGTGGGACGTGGTCTGTGGTCACCGCAGTTATATTGCACACTAAGTGTTCTTTACTACGTTCGGATGTTCAGGGTATATGAGCGTTTCGAAACTATGCCGCCATAGTGATGCAGCCAACGCAGTCGCTATGAAACTGTGACCTCGCGGCTATCAGCAGAATGTCACAGCTGCCTTACGCTAGCGGTCAGTGAGTTTAGTTTCATTGACAACAACTCTCTTTCGCGTGGAGAAAGAAAGACATGGCCATTAGTGCAACTTTCATAAGATTGCCTTGTAAAGCAGCTAAGACCACTTGCCATCTAGAGCGACACACCTGTCGACTCATATAGATCAAGAAACCAACAAAAATGGTGTTTACGTATGCGTGGTTACAAAACAACATATGCCACATAACACTGCTTGATGCACAACGCAGGTCTTATAGAACACAGCTCTCATTATGCCTTCAACCAAGCTTGCTTGACAATAATAAAAAAAATCTCGGCGCTAATGCAAGGGTAAACTCACCGATAATGCACTTCCACTCAACGTGAAAGGTTGGCAAGTGGGGAGCAGTGATTCGCAGGTGTTTCCCTTGTGTTTTTCTTCTGTTTATCTTGTTTATCTTGTTTTATCCTGTGTTTATCTTGTGTTTAGCACTCCATCATCCGTTATGAGACCTGCGCTAAGGCACAATTGGTGGGAAACCAGCACGCACAGGGAGCCAAATCCTTTGCTGATGATAGTTAAAAGCGATTTCAACGAATTTCTGTAAATAATGCGCTTAAAGCTTGATTATTCCGGTCTTTCATATTATTCTGAATCATGTTAGTTTATTTTGAACCGATTTTGATCAATACTGCACTTTTTTTGTCCTGTTTTGAGCACTTGTTTTTGAGCGTGATCACGTGACAGGCGCCGACAGCCCGGGCCCCTAAAGTGCATCGAACTTAATATTAATTTAATTACCATCTCCGTAATCGTGTGACTCAGAGGTCTTCTTTAGATAGGGCTCCTTCCATATGTGAACGTTTGACATAGACTAGTCACCGCCCGCCGAAAGTTACATTGCCGAATGAGATTGTCCGAGAATACGTCTGCTGTTTTGTAAACCAATGTCACATTGATGTTCGAGGAACATGGCTAGTGATATTTGAGCGGTAGTGTAAAGAAAAGCGCACTCTTGCTACGTTAGAAAGACTCCATCGCTGCCCCGGGATCTTTACATAATTTTCTCTTTATTTCCCTTTGGGAAATAAAGAGAAAATTGTGAAAAGAGAAGCTTGTGAAATCAACAGCGGGTGGACGAGGGAAGTCTGAGGATAAATACAATGTTTCGACGATCACACTTCTAATTTTTTCCTTGCAAAGCTGTCTTAGCCTGAGACTTGCTTTGTCCGTCCGCTGTTGATCGAGCCGGCCTCCGCAATAAATTATTTTTATGATGTAGGGGTGCTTTAATTCTTAACGCTAACTGTTTGCTGCAAGACCTGCGTTGTGTATCAAGCATTGTTTTCTGGTATCTGTTGTCATGTAACCAGCGATCACAGCTGGCCTCAGTTTAAGTGCCACGACCAGCTGTGATCGCTGGTTACATGACAACAGATAAAAAAAAAAAAACTGCTTGATACACAACGCAGGTCTCACAGCACACAGCTAAAGTTATGCCTTAAAGGGACACTAAAGACAAATACAAGGTCAACGTGGAATTTTAAAATACGATCACAGAAACCTCGAAACGGTTGTTTCGTGCCGAAAAAAAGAGACTTATTTCATGAGAAAATTGCGTCTGAAGTGCCCACGTACCTTTAGCGCCATTCAAATCGCGCGCCTTCCCGAGCGAGGAGTGGTGACGTCATGGTCTCATAGTGAAGTTGTGCCGCCGGTGAGAAAGCGCCAGCAGTGCGAAAGCGGAAGGAAAAGCGTGCGCCGCATTGTAAACAAGGTTACCGTCAACGCTCGTCGCAATGGACCTTGTTGACGACACTGACAACGACACATTGGCTCGCGACGCTGGGCTCGATTTCAGAGATTTAAGCTCCGATGAGCGTGACATGCTGCTGAGGGCTCGCGCTGCCGGCGTCATTGCGTACTACGACGGCGGCCTCGACACCGGCACTCCAGCAATGCGACGCCGGGCGACGAAGCTGGTCACCGTCTGGACGTGTCGTCACGCGGACCGTTCGGGCATCCCGCGGTATCACATGGACGTGGTATTCTATGCTACTTGCAATTCAAGTTGAAGTTCAAGTTTATTGTTTGTTATTGAGTGGTGGAGTACTATTGACATAATTTTTTTGAGGAGTGCCTTCGTCATCGGGAGAATTTACGCTTCGCTTCTATGGTATTTCACTTTGGAATCGCATCCCTGTTAATATTAAGTCATCTCTTTCATTGCAGATTTTTAAACACAATATGAAAAGAATACTGTTAGCAGAACCATCTTTTGATTTGTCATAAATACATTTTCATTCATACCTGAATGTCCCTGGGGAATCTCTTATCGTGTCCTGCATTTACCTCAATTTCTCGATTACTGAAGTTCTGTTCTCGATTATATTGACGCCTTAGACGTTCTAGAGCATTGGTGTATCACAATAGCTTGCATTCTTATTTGCATTTAGTGTCCCTTTAAACCAACCCTACATCATAATAATTTAGCGAATCCGTAATCCTGTGACTCATAGGTATTTTTAGATACAGCTCCTTTCATGCATGTGCGTTTGACATAGCCAATTAATAATAATTTAGCGTATCCGTAAACCTGTGACTCATAGGTATTTTTAGATACGGCTCCTTTCATGCATGTACGTTTGACATAGTCAATTAACCGCGCCCTGAAAGCTATATTGCCGAAGGCGATTGTCCGAGAATAAGTCTGCTGTTTTGTTCACTTTTTGCATGCTTTGACTTGACATAAATGTGGCATTCAATGTGTGCATCCTGCACGCACTGCCAATGGAGCCGCAGTCCAACGAACAGCGCACTCTTGCTACGTTACACGAACTCCATCGGTGGCCTGGGATCTTTACACAATGTCCTCTTTATTTCCCAAAAGTACTGGGCAACCGAAAAAGTTAATCAAACAAAATTTACGTAAAATATCCGCAGCGTATGTCTTTATATATGCATTTTCTTTTTTGCTATTGAAAATGCTAGTATTCCTTTTTCTTTCTTTGCAAAGTACATTTCCCTATCCACTACGTAGCTTGCTCGCGCACTAAGGCATGACATCGTAATGTTTTACCTCTAAACGCAATAAAGTAATCCTCAGTAAAAGAAGTGGCATCATGAAAGGCGCCGCCATAAACTTTGGGGAGAAATGTATCACAGGACTCTAGGTCATCCACTAAATCGCTGCGACGTTTCAAGAGCGCACTTTACGCGACCGCTGTGGTTCCATTGACACTGTAACGGTGGCTACCTCGTGTTTAACGTTGCTACTAGCGTTTATAAAAGCGCGTCCGATCCAGCGGCCGCGGTAAAAGTAACACCGTTACAAGCGACGAAACACATCAATAAGCCTCTATAGAGCTCAGTTTATACCGTATATTGGTTGAATAAACTTGCCTCCGTCATCTTGTGTATAAACAAATGTGTTAAGGTATATATCCCGGGATAAATATCCAAGACTGAACTCCATTTCGCATCTTATCAGACAAGAGCATGCATCGAGGGAGGAGTTTTCAGGTAGGGAAAGGTGAAGAAGGGCTGTTTGTTATTGTGATAGCGACTGACTTAAGTTGGCGTCAAAGAGGTCATTGAAGATTGGCACATAGCAAGTGGCCCCCGAGGCACAGTCTCAGCGGCAGCTAGATAGTGTCACATGTGCAGTGGTACATAAAAGGTGGCACCATTGGCAGATATCTTAAGTGGCACTACAGATGAGATAAGCCAACGAAAACTTCGAGATACATGCCAAAAACTAGATTGCCCCGGAAAAAAGAACTTCACATTATAAGGGAAAACACGGAACTTCTACAGGACTGAAGCACGGGTCATTCACGGGAATAGAATTGTCTTTTTTCATGGTTGCAGCCTCTTAGCCTGGGTGAAATTTCGGTCACAAAGTTTACAATTTGACATAGTTCCGAGCACTGCGCCTACAAAACAATTTTATTGAAGCGGTGAAGAGTGTAATTATTTGAGAACTATCGTGGTATATTTCCATATCATCAGATTAAATATGAGTGAGGTCGCTGCAAGAGGACTTTGAGAAAACGCGCGAGCCCATGCGCCTTAGGCGTCTTGACTTTTAGTTATTAAAATTTCGGATGCCTGCATTCAATCCGTTACAAAAAATACTAGCTGCTGCAAAGGGAAGTATAGAAAATACGTCTTTTTTGCCGGTAGTTTATTACTAGCTGTAGCAGGTGTTAGTATATGTCTGACAATTGCTGAAGAAGTAAGTAATGCTATTATTATCAGCAAACAACTATGCAAATATTACTTTAGGGTTGCTGTCGCAGCTTCGTAAGTCAAGCGAATAAGTACTCAAGGCAAGTTCACTAATTTGGAAAACGCTCAAAAGTTATGCATATCAGGTTTGCGAGACGCCTAGTGCCCTTTCTCGTTAAGCGTGCGCTCGGCATATTGTAGATCAAAGCCTCTGACGGTAAAAATTGAAGTCGCTCGATAAAATGCGTTTATAAATTAGAATTTTACTAAAGCTTTCAAAAAATTTCGCCAGATCCCATCTCACCATGACTGTCATTGGTAATGCGTTAGCATTGAATCCGTATATTGACACAACGCGTTGCCACCCTCTAAATAAGGTATGCATGAGGCGTGTACTGCAACGGGACTATTGTCTCGCGTTTCTCGAAGAACACTTGGCGCCATCGAGCGCTGCAGCCACGAAGCCTGAGCGTGGCCTCCAAAATGCATGGCCCCTGAGATATCCGTCGTGTAGCAACCAGGATCCTTTCTCGAGCTTCTTTCTGGACACGCTGCGCCATCTACTGGCACTGCCGCTAAGTCCGAGTGTGGCCTCCGAGACGAGAAGCGTGGGGGGCCCGAGCTTGCGAAAGCTAAGAATTGTTCTATCTCTTGCTGCACAGTCAGCAGAACATACTCAGTAACCCAACTCAAAGAGAGGTTCATTAAGGAGCAGCACCGAACTATAGTCCATCCATGACACAGCTTGGTAAAGCGTTGGCGTGAAAGGCGTTCATTGAAAACCGGCACACACCCAGCGCATTCGGGCTCACCCAGCTAATGCGTCTGGCTGCTTGTATGGAGGAACCATTGTGACGTTGGTGCAATTCCGCTCAGCATCGGAAAAATTTAGGAAATCTTATTATTCACTGCAGAGCAGCATAGTTACCCAAGTTGGCGCCCAAGACGTTAATTGAACGGTGGCACATACCTACTGGCTCACACCAAGTGACCCAAGTTGACATCGAAGAGGTTTATTGAAGACAAGCACAGACCGAGTCGTCTGCGTGTGTGTGTTCTGACAATACTGTGCGCACTTTGCCGCCATTTGACAATCTGGAAAACACGATAATTGCCGGTCCCTGGAGTGGGCCGCCAATGTCACGCTGAGAAATTCACGGGCAACAAAGGTCACTTCACGGACGCCGTGGGGCTTTTATGATACAAATGACTTTCCTCCCTTCCAAGCACAAGAAAAGCATTGCGGTTTGCGAGTTAGCAATGCGCTACCATTGAATCTCAGTGAATTATGTTGTAACATTCAAAACAGCCACAGGCAGCCACCGCTTTAGATGCGAACGCAAGTTGCATAGCTTTATCGTCAGTTCTCTGTTTGTTAGAGAAGTATAGCTGTACTGTGAGCCATTTTAATGCCGGCCTGCTGCAACAAACATTCGAGAAGTTTTTCTCCAGAACAACCAAGGCCAGGGGTGCTATGCGGATGCGCCGAGTTTGGCGAAACTCGGATCTTCACGAGCTCTAGCGACGCCCAAGATGAAAGAACAAATGGTAACAAGACGAAGTTTGTCCGTCGGACGCCTCCAGTCATTGTTTATCTAGATTCACTGGGTGGCTATCAACGCTTGGGCGTTGCCATATGGGCGGTCGTCGACTAACTGGGGCTCACGTGATGATACGGCCGGTGCTGGTCGTGCCTTCTTTCACTGGTTTGTCGTTCCACCGAGTGCATTACAGGCACAAGCAAGTTATAAAATAAATGCATTTAGTACAATATTATAGTCACAAATGTGGGTTATAAGCATTTTAAAGTTTACAAGATGTACACTGACTGTGTATTAGACTAATTTGTAGTTTAATACGTTTCGCGTTATACTACGAGGGGACGCTCGTCCTCCTCTTTTTTTTTTCTCCGGATTCGATTGGCGCGGCTCGCTACGTACTTGTGCTAGCATTTCCGAGCAACGATTGGTGTGCGCTCGGTTTTCTCACTGGGGTTTCAACAGATCGCTCGTTGCTATTTCTCTTTCCTCTGGATTGGATTGGTGCGGCTCGCTACGTGCTTGCGTCCCATTTCCGAGCACAGATTGGTGCGCGCCTGGTTTTCACACGGAGAGTTTTACAGATCGCTCGTTGCTCGCGCTAAAGAAAGGCTGCGAGTAGGGTGCCTCGATGCGCCATCACGATGGCACCCAGCTGCCCCAGCTGCGAGACGAAGTCAGCATCGGCTTGCGCCTAAGTGGTTTGCCGCGCGCTTACCGTGTAAGCACTCAGGAATGCCGGAAAGCACTCATACAAGGGTCAGAAAACTACGCTTTATTTTTTTACTTTGCGATGCCCCTTCACACTGGCAGGCGTCGAGCGATGGCTTTAACATCGCAGGAAAGACTCTTTATACTGGGTAGCCCGAGCGATCCATGGTTCTAACAAACGCAAGAGAGGGTCGTTGCAGCGCACGTGGCCGTTGAGTGCACCAAATTATTCCTAGGTGGGACTCCAGCATCGGTGCAGTTACCCTGTACCCATCGCTGATGAGGTGGCGCTTCACTTTTTGACAATCACTTTCTATTTTTTTTCTTTTTTTGCGTGTGAACGCCCGTGACGGGGTCCACAAAGTTCACGCTGTGGTTGACTATCTCCCAATGCAGATTGAGGCATAGCCCCGTTAGCACCACTAAATTTGGGGTATATTTGTATGCGGCAATTCGTCACTATGAATATGGTCTCGGTTGAGCATTGGTTGCAATAATGGCGCCTAGCGTCACCGCCTTTCGTCAGGCGACCTTGAAAGTCTCAGCACCCCTCTGGTTAGCGCAGAACACGCCGAAGACCCATGCGCGTCATCTTTAACACCGCCGTAATTTTGGCGGCTGGGCGGAAAAGTTGTCGCCCGACATTAGGCTACCTCGATTGTACTTTGTCGCCGTGAAGAAGGCACCATCAATTTGCGCTATCTACCCGAGGCCACCGAGTGGAGGTTGCGCCAGCAGCTCGTCCCTCGCGAACTTACGGGGCTTGTTCCTCCAGTCGGCCATGGCTTGCTCCGATAAAGGAAACAAGTCGCGGTCATCTCCTTCAACAGCCATATGTCTACGCTTGGCTCACGCAGTACGCGAGCCAAATCATTTGCCGCCTGGAGAGGTGGTCGTTCGGACGGCCATGGCGGTCCGTGTTGTCGAAGTAACGAATTCCTCGCCTCTCTGCCCGCGCAGTGCAGCGGTACCGTGTAACTGCGAAAACTGATTTCGGCAGCTGTTAGCCCGGCGTCCATTCTGAGCCTTCCAATATAATGTGACCACTTCGCCTGCGCAGATTGGTTGGTCCGGGTTGAACCCAGGTGCTCGCAGGTGCCCCAGTACTCCGATGACGACGCCGTGCCTGGCCTGGGGTGGGGCGCTTTGGACGAGCAGCGCTTGAAACAGGAGAAGGCCGAAGCAATCGCACGAATTTTCCTCCGCAGCCAACTTACACCGATCTGTGCTCGGAAAGCATAATTTTCCCGCCACGCTATCTCCGCAGACGACGGCCTTCGCCTAACTCGTCACACAGCCAGCTCGCTGACGTTTGGAAAGGCAAAATGACGCGAACACTCTACGTCGGTCATGTAGGTGAACAGGTCCAAACGGTCATATTGACGCTTACTTCCGCTGGATGGGATGAACACAGGCGCTGCTGCCGCCGCCATGTTCACGAGTTCAACGAGGGGGGTTTCACGATGTACGAGTTTGGCACGAGTTCGCCCGTCAATCAAAACCAAGTCACGCCCCGCGCGAGGCATGAAACCTTGTGCGCGCCACCATGGTTGGGCCACGCCAACTATTTTCGGCAACAGCGACGTGGTGTGGAAGTGAAAGGCATTAACAATCTGACCGGCAAAATAAAACACGCACTACGCACTGTCATCGGTGATGTACTGAGCACCACTTCAAAAAAAAAAAAAAGCGTCGACTTTAGCTGGCTTAGGCATATATTTCTTGGGCAGTGATGGCCCACGACACGGTTCATGCTTGCATTGTGGTGATGTAGCGCACAGCAATAATTATCGGCAAGTCACTGTAGCTGCTTGCAAGCGTAGTTTTTCAAAGACAACGTATCGCAGCTGTCATTTGAGATGGCTGCTCTGTCATCAGTGATGTATCGGACCGCAGTATTGCAAACGCGGTGAGCGGTCAACGCAAATGCACCCAGTGCGATGGCATTTTTCATCACAAGCACGAC